>NC_081547.1:28936860-28957970 GCF_901000735.1 Corylus avellana
CTTTATTTTTCAACTTCGGACACTCGGATTTATAATGCCCATACCTTTTACAATAGTAACACTTTACTTTCTTCTTTGACCTGGACTGTGATCGGCCTCTTGATTTACTTTTACCCGAATCCCTCTCACTGGATCTACCTCTAAAATTAGAAGAATTTTCTGAACGACCCTTAACAAATAAACCCTCTGCCTGATTATCACTACCTTTACTATTCAATCTTGTCCTCAACTCCATAGAATTTAAAGCAGATTTAACATCAGCTAAGGAGATAGTATCTCTACCGTACAACATTGAATTAACAAAATTATCAAAGGCATCCAGTAGTGAATATAACAAAATCAAGGCTTGATCCTCATCATCTACTTTAATATCAATATTTTTCAGATTCAAAATAATTCTATTAAAGTCATCAAGATGATCACAAAGAGGCATACATTCTTTCATCTTGAGGGTATATAACCGTTGCTTCAAATACAATCGGTTTGTGAGGGATTTCTTCATGTACAAGCTCTCCAGCTTCTTCCAAAGTCCAGCGGCCGTTTCTTCATCGGCAACTTCTCTTAAAACTCCATCTGAAAGAGACAACAAAATTGCACTGTGGGCTTTTTCTTCAAGTTCCTTCGTTTCCTCCGTTGATGATGTTGATGGCACCTCGCCATCCAAAATCTTCGCCAAGCCTTGTTGTCGTAACAAAGCTCGCATCTTGATGCGCCAAAGGCTGAAACTATTCTGGCCATCAAACTTCTCTACTTCAAATTTTGCAGTAGCCATCCCGCAAAATAAATACCCGAACTCTGATACCAGTTTGTTGTGACAAATGCAAATTCCAAGATCACCAACAAAGTAGAAAAGTGCAGAATAGAAAAATAAACACAACCACACAAGACGCCAAGATTTAAGTGGTTCGGTTTAACAAGCCTACATCCACTGGCGGAGACGATCCAGGAGAAATTCACTAACAAAAGAGTGGAGTACAAAGAGTAGTACAAACAAAACCACTCAAACCCAAAAGTCCCAATACACCCCAATTTCACTCAAAAGAGAATTAGATACAAAAGAGAAAAATATTCTCTAAAATTCTCTAAGCTTTAAGCACTCCAAAAGTGAGATCAAAATGAAGGAAAAAAATGGTGTATCCCTTCTTCTCTTTGCAACACAAGTCCCTCTCTCTTGGCAACTCTTTCTTTTCTTCTTTCTCTCCTTTTCTTGCTTAAGTTGCTGCTGCCCTCTCCTCCTTCTTGATGACCGAATGGCTTCAAATAAAACAAAGCTAGCCTTTTCTCAAAGCTTCTAGAAGAAGCTCAATAGATGGAGAGAAAGAGAGACGTGTGGTGGGAGAGAAAAAAAACAAGACAAAGAGTATAGGATGCCATACTGCTGTGGGCCCACGGTAAGACTTTTGAAAACAAGTCACAAAATCTGACAGGCAGAACGTACACTGAAAGCTTGTTTCTCCAATTAATGTCTTGTTTTCGGAAGAAAAGTCTTACAACAGAACAAGTGATGTATTATGTCTTTACACCGTGACAATCTATTATGTAGCAACGAGCAAGCCCTACGTAACTACGTTTATTATCTACTAATTATCCTTTTAGTGCCTATTTTTATTGTTTATTTCTGTATGAAAAAATATTTCTCGAAAATGATCGCTTACTTAATAAAGATCTATGTTCATTGTTTCTTTCTCTATGAGAAATTATTCCTCGTAAATGATTGCTGAACTTATAATAGATACCTGGGACTAGCTAATCAGCCTCTTTTTGGTCTTATTAATTATATATTCCTCTTTTTGCTAATCAGTTTCTAATTCTGAGGTGGGGGACCTGTAGTTTGATTTTTGCAGAATATGGCTTTATGGATTTACAGCAGAGACTCAAAGAAGAATTATTTCTCACACATTTTACAAAATATATCTTTCACTTGCAACTTGCTAAACGGGAGTTAATATCACTAGTGTCATCAGTTGGTTGATGAAATATCTGTTGTGCTGAATGCTTCTCTCAATGAATTTTATTTGTGAGAATAATCATCAGCCTCCAAAACTTTTGAGGCCAATAGAAATTTAAAGGCCTCGCCCCGCACCGGGGATCTGCCCAAAGCAAGCTAACTAGGACCACCGCTAGACCCATGTCAATCCCTCTCAAGGCCATGGAAAGTAGTGAAGTAAATTGTTGGTCAGGTTCCAGTTTTGAGTTTATCATTGCGGGGGTCACTCATGGTGTGAACTTCAAATTTTGTAGATTCATGTAAAGTTATTGGATTCTTCTGTTGAAACTTGCTCTAACCACAAATGTTTTCAATAAATTACAAATATAAAAAAGTTAGATGATGATTCTTGAAATTAGGCTGCTCAAATTTCAAGTCATGAGAAAAGCTGCCGGCCTACTTATTGGACTTTTGTAGCTGCATGTTGGACTTCGACGCTGTTTGTCAAAGTCATCCATAAAGATGCAATTATTATACTTTGAATGGACAATTTTTTCAAGGCTTCATCAATAAGAGATTGAAAATGCATATTCAAGAAAGCCAAAGCAAGAAAGTAGGGTTGGGATTAGGGTCTACATGAGTGTGAATAATAACAAAAACCATTGTCCACATATGTGAATAGCGATTTTAAAGTATACAGACATAGTTATTAACTACATCTACATATCATTCATATATAATTATATTTAATAAATTTATCAAAACGAGGTCATTTTAGTGTTTAATACCAAAAATCAATATATTTTCAAAATATTATGACTTAAAAAAATTGAAACAAGCCCAAAACATGAAAATGCTAAAAAGCAGCTCAGATTATTTTCAAAATTGTTTAAAATATGCTCTAATAGAGACCCAAAGAATGTCAAAAAAGATTAAGTAGTCATAAAAAGTCCATTACCTAATATGTGGATAACGGATAATAACCATATTTAACGACCATAATAACCATGCGGATGCAAATATCTAAAATAAATATTCTCATTTTGCGAATGTGGCTGCATATATTGTAAATAACCGTATATGCATTCGCATGTTACGAAGCTGTTAAGATGAGTGTTGCTCGAGAAAAGATTCGAATGGTATTTCGTAGGGCTAAAATAGCGGGAAGTTATTAACCGCTAACTGCCTAACCGCTTTTGAAGGCAGTTAAAAAAAACTGATAATCGCCTAGGGCAGTGCAATTAGCAATTTTAAAATTTGAAAAAACTTATGGCTCCTCACATTATTCTCATATATTTTGGTGTGTTAGAATATATATATATGCTTAAACATGTAGATCAAAAGTCCATTTGATTTATTCCAACAAAATACATACGAGCCAAACAGCCAAGCCAATGCTTATCAGGGGCATTATAGAAGAGACTTTTCTGCAATCTGATTTCTTCACAAAGCTCAATTTTCCTACAAAAGTATAAGTTGATTATATTTGCTATGCTGGAACATGATACAAGAAACAAAATAACTTTTGCTATGAAAACATTAGGAAAATAAACCGAATTCACTTATAAGGCTACGTGTGAATTTAAATAAGGTGGAAAACCTTTGGTGAATGCTTTGATCCTAATACGTACAATCATCACCAGAAAGTCTACTTGTACTGGCAGGCCGTCTAAAGGTCTTTTGCTTGTGATTTGAAAGAAATATTAGGAAACTGTAAGTTTTCAAATTTAAGGCCAAAATATAATAGTACTTTTGATAGACTTTAGTCACTCTATAAATTATTGGGTATTATTTTATTTGGTTGAACTTCGAAATTAAAAATTACAGTACCTTACCTTATAACTTGGTCCTCATCCATGGCTCCCAACATGTAGAAAAGTATTTTTGATTCGATGTAGTTCCTTCGTGACATCCCCCATATTCATTCTTTCTTTGGGCGATTTTAATGAACAAGCAAGGCCAATTTGAAAAACTGAAAGTAGGCATTTTTGCACATTGGAATTCACTTGGCTTAGGCTTTCAATATGGACTCTTTCTTCTAATGCCTCAATATCATTGTGATCATTGTAGTTGTACCCAACTTCTTCTGTCGCCAGTGCTAATTCATGTATTTCTCTTTTGAGAAGATTGGGGTCCACAATTTGCAAAAGCTTTTCTGGCAATGCTATATTAACAAAGTTATGAAGGTTGAAACCATCTTTGAACATTTTGTTAGTAGGTCTCTTTCCCGTAAATATCTCCAACATGAGTATCCCATAGCTGTAAACATCTCCTTGTGTTGATGCCTTAGCACCCATTCCGTACTCTGCAACTCATACATTTCAAATGCACAATGTGAAAAGTTAGGATTTAATATTTAAAAGTTACATTTTTTTTTATTTAGTTCTACAAAATAATGCGAAAAATAGTTTTTGTTTTACAATCAGAACTTGTGAAATTTTTTGGGAAATTGGATAATAAAAGAGGCCAATATCAGGATCTGATCAAGTAATTATTGTCCTTCCTTAAGTTTTTTTTTTCTTTATTTGTTGGACCAATTAAGCAATAGATAAAGGTATACCAACCAGGCATGGCTTAAAAAAATAAAAAAATAAAAAAGAGATATGCTAGAATCTAATAAAAAATTTATATTTTGCTCATAAAAGTTCATGTGGCAAGATGTCACATCATCTTCTTTTTATTTTGTCTTTTCTCCCCACTAAAAATATGATGTGGCATTTTGCCACTTAGACTTTTATGAGCAAAATGTGGAGTTTTTATTAAATTCTAGCATTTCTCAAAAAAAAAAAAAAAAAGGGCGGGGGGAGGGGAATACACTTTACTCTCTGAATTATCCACTCATTTGCACTTTTAACCCCAATATTTAAAGTGACACTTTACCCCCCTCCCCCCAAAGTATCTGACATTGACATTTGACCCCATGAAGTACACTTTACCTCTTGAAGTATTTTGAATTGACACTTTACCCTCCTTGAGTTAACACTTTACCCCCCAAAACTTAGTTACTTCGGGAGGTAAAGTACCAACTCAAAATACTTTAGTGGGTAAAGTGTACTTCATGGAGTCAAATGTCAATGTTAGATACTTTGGGGGAGTAAAGTGTCACTTTTTAAACAGGGTAAAGTGCATTTTTTCAACAAAAAAAGAAAAAAGAAAAAAAGGGGCATGGCTTCATGTCTGGCCACGGAGAGTAGTTGCCCCTGACCAGAACTTTTAGTGAATCACAACACAATGAAGTAATTTTAAAAACACAAAAAAATAAAAGATAATGAATCAGCTATTTAAGAATCTGTTAAAGAACATCTATGGCATGTTTATTTGTATGTTCTTTTTTTCAGCCACTCAGGATTTCAATTTTTAGTGTATCCGGCCTATGTCCTTAAACGTTTACTATTACAATAGCTTCACCTGAAATCTTGGGATTATTGGGTCTGAATTATTCTTGCTTCTTGCTGTTTGTCTCCATTTGACCAACATTAAATTTCATTGTTACTTTATTTATTTTGTTTGGTTTGATTTTTCCCTCCTTGAGCTTTAGATTCTAATATCAATGTATTCTTATTTAATGAAAGAGAAATGCAATTTTTTTTTTTTTTTTTTCTGAGCAAATATGGGAAAACAGGGGAGGGGAAAAAGAGAAATGCAATTATTTTCGCATATTCATGAATGATTCGAGACTTGTTTAATAATAGTTGTCAAATCCTTCTATGTATGGAAGCCCTTCTCTATCAAAGCCTAAATCTCATATGTGCCCAATATTTCATGTCTCTAAGGGGTAGCTCAATTGGCTGGGGACTACGCTTCATAAAGCGGAGGTCGCTAGTTTGAACAATCTCTCCCCCCCTCTTGTATAGACAAGTCAAAAAAAATATGTGCCCAATATTCCTGAGCAATATATACAAAAGACTAGTTCTCGTATGAAAAATGCTTCAAAATAATTAAGCATGGAGAGACTGAAGGAAATAAAATCGACAAGGCTAAAATGAATATGTAAAGCATAGTAGAAAGACAGGTAGTGAAACTTTTCAAGTTGATCAAAATCATGATGTAGAGGATATAAGATGTAATTAGTTATGTACCTGGAGCAGCATAGCCAATAGTACCCTTTATTCCCACTGTGCTAGTTTGATTTTGAGAAACATCGTTTGTTGTTGAGAGGATACTCGTCAAACCAAAATCACTTACTTTAGCAATCATGTCACTGTCAAGAAGAACATTGCTTGGCTTTACATCACAATGAATGATTGGTGCTTCACAGTGATCATGAAGATAATGTAGTGCAGAAGCTACATCAATCACAATATTTAGTCTTTGAAGGAGGTTCAAATGTCTTGGTCGATTTTCATTGTTGATATCTTGGTGCAACCACTTGTCTAAGTTTCCATTTTCCATGAATTCATAAACTAGAGCTTTGAAATTATTGCCATTGTAGTCCATGCTGGAGCAACAAGTTAAAATCTTAATGAGATTCCGATGTCGAATATTTCTTAACGCATTGCATTCAGCCATGAAACTGTTGGTAGCTCCTTTTTGTTGAAGGTTCAATACTTTCACAGCAACCATCATTTTTCCTTGATCAAGAATTCCTTTATATACTAAGCCAAAACTACCAAATCCAATTAGATTGCTATGAGAAAATCCGTCAGTCGTTTGATAGAGCTCCTTGTATGAAACATTTGAAAGTTGGTTGGTTTTTATGAGTGTAGAAGATGATTCTTTCTTTGATTTCTTCTTATAAAGAATAAGAAATGATGAAAATAGGATGAAACATAAAATCCCACTAACAACTATGGCTGTCAATTTGAATGCATGGGATTTTCCTTGCCTCATAACTTTGACATCGCATGCTTGCAATTGCAGTTCTGGGATACCTCCACAAAGATTTTTATTTCCTATCACTGATATTGCGCTTGCATTTAGGAAGACTCCATCGGCCGGTACCTCGCCAATTATTAAAAGAAAGATTCAAATATAATAGAACAGAAACATTTTGTAGATCTTTAGGAATTAATCCGGACAAATTGTTTCGTGAAAGATCTGCATGGTGAAGATCTTTCAAAGAAGCCAGTGATGGAGGTAAGTTTCCTTCAAATGAATTACCCTGCAAGTAAAGGTTCTGCAAACTCGAGCAATTTCCAATGGTTGTAGGAATCTCACCAAACAAATTGTTTTCGGAGACATCAAATTGCAAAATATTTTTCAAATTGCCTACTTCCATAGGTAGGATGCCAATTAATGAGTTTCTTGATAAGTTGAGTCCTAGAAATTGGGAAGAAAGACTCGCTATGGGCACGGATCCACTAAGGTTATTTTGTGAAATATCTATGAACTGCAAACTTTTACATTTTTCAAAACTTGATGGGATGCTTCCTTCCAATTTATTCTTTGATAAGGAAAGTATGACCAATTGAGTAAGATTGCCTAGAGAGGATGGTATGTGTCCCGACAATCTGTTTCCATCCAAATACAATCCTTGCAGCCTTTGAAACTTTCCAAAATAAGTGGGAATGGGTCCTGTGAACAAGTTTTTATGCATGCCGAGAAGACTTAAGTTGATGAGATTCTCTAATACTGCAGGAATAATTCCAGATATTTGATTGCCACCGACATGTAAAACACTGAGTTGCGTCGACAGATTTCCTATAGAATTAGGTAAACTGCCTCCAAAATTGTTATTAAAAAAACCTAGGATTTTAAGTTTGGTGCAGTTTTTCAAAGATGTTAAGAAATCCAAGTCCTTGGCTGAATTACTTCCAAGATTATTTCCACCAACACTTAAAACAGAGAGATTTAGCAGGTTGCCTAGGTCAGTTGGAACTTGTCCCACGAAATTGTTTCGGGTGAGATCAAGATATTCAAGCCGAGAGGCATTGGATAGTGAAACTGGGATTGGACCAGAGAATTGATTAGTATTGATGGACAAATATTGGAGATTAGGGAGAGTGAGGCTTATGTTGGCTGGAAGAGTGCCATTAAGTCGGTTAACTCCGACTGCAATGGTCCTCAAAGATGATATATTGTAAAGGGAATAAGGGAACGTACCAAACAAATCATTTTCCACTACTCCCAAGAAAACTAACCTTTGCAAATGGCCTATTTCATCTGGAATATTTCCCACGAAATAATTAAGCGAAAAGTGAAGTACTTGGAGTGAAGAAACATTTCCCAGAGAAGGTGGGATGCCTCCTGTCAAATGATTTGTGTGAACAACAAGCCTCACAAGCCTCTTTAAAGAGCCGAATTCAACAGGAATATTCCCAGTAAGATTATTCCTTTTGAAGTTCAGGACTCTGAGTTGAGGACAGTTGGTGAAGTTGCTTGGAATTTTCCCCGTTAACAAGTTGCTGCTAAGATTGAGATGCTGCAGGCGGAACAAATGAGTGACTTGTTGTGGAATTTCGCCGTGTAAGAAGTTGTATGAGAGGTTGAGCACCCTAAGAAAGCTGAGGTTGGCAATGTAAGGTGATATGGATCCACTTAAGGTATAGCCACGCAGGTCCAAGGTCGTAACTCTTTGATGCTTTCGGCCGCATGTAATTCCCTGCCATTTGCAAAAGTGGATAGAATTATTCCAAGAGGTGACGATGTTAAATGGGTCATTGGTTATCATCTCCTTGAATTTCAGCAAAGCCAAACGATCTGTCTCATTGGTTGGAGTGGAAGCAGCAAAAGTGGCAGGTTGGAAGAATAGTAGGGTTATAGAAGAGAGAAGAATGACATCAAGATATAAGTTGCGGCTATGAAGCTTCATTGGAAATGAAGAAAAGCAGAAACTTGGTGAATAAATATTGGTGTAAGGCAGAGTGAGATACAGGAAGGACTTGCATTTATGGTGTGATCGAATTTACTATAGGCAATTTTCAAGACACGATGTACGTTGAATTCTTCTTTTAAAATACGAAGGACTTGAATGTTGTTTGTCAAAGTCATCCACAAATATTGTGCGATCATGTAGGACTTGAATGCTGTTTGTCCAAGTCATCTACAAATATGCAATCATGTAGGACTTGAATGTTGTTTGTCAAAGTCATCTACAAATATTGTGCAATCATGTAGGACTTGAATGCTGTTTGTCAAAGTCATCCACAAATATGCAATCATGTAGGACTTGAATGTTGTTTGTCAAAGTCATCCACAAATTAATGTGCAATCATGTAGGACTTGAATGCTGTTTGTCAAAGTCATCCAAAGGGATAAGGCTCCCCTCCATTTGAGGGGGAAAATGAGAATCTCATTTTCTCTAATCTCAGCCCTTAGATGAATCTAAGGGTTCAAAATATTTCAATCTCAAAACTCAAACACAAACACAACCACACAGGATTTTATACCAAATTTAAATTAAAAAATTAATTAATTTAAAAACAAAATGAAAAAAACCAAGGGGCGGTTCCGCCCACAGCCGCCCATCTAGGGGTGGCGCGCGGCCACCCCATGGCCAAGGGGTGGCGCTTGGCCATGGGGTGGTCGTGCAGCCACCCCCAATAGATCTGGGGTTGGCGCGAGGCCACCCCTTGGCCATGGGGTGGCCGTGCAACCACCCCCAGCAGACAGCCACCCATGGGATGGCCCGCGGCAGCGACAAGCCACCCCATGGGGTAGCTTCTCCTCCAATTATTTAAAAAAAAACAAATAAATAAATAAATGTTTTTATTATTTATAATCAGGTGTGTTGGGTTTATTTTTGAGTTTTGTATTCCTAGATGTTTTAGACCCTTAGATGCTTTGGATGGCTAAGATCTCAAAAAATGAGATTCTCCAATAACTCACAATTGGAGGGGATCCTGATCCCATCCAAAGAGTCCTACTGAAGTCTTTTTATAGCAACGCCATTCTTAGTAGGACACAAGTAGGCCTTCTAGAATTACTCTATTCTATGAGTAATTCTAAATGGCTTACTTCTATCCTATTTGTGTCCTACTAAGACCCTGTTTAGGATTGCGTTTGAAAAATAGAGCTTTTAAGTCAAAAAGATCTTTTGGGCAAAAACCTATGAAGCTTTTGCCAAAAGTGTTTTTTTGGCCATTTTTAGGTTTTTTTTATCCTTAAAAACGCTTTTAATTTTTTTACCAAACGGGTACCTTTTTCTTCAAACGGGCTTTTTGAGTGTTAAAAACACTTTTAAGCCTTTCAAACTTAATCCCAAACAAGCCCTAAGAATGATGTGGCTATTAAAATCATACTTGAATCAAAACTCAATAATGATTAATCACAAGCTCAATAGTAATTTTAATAACCACATCTTTCTTATTAGGACACAAGTAGGCCTCCTAGAATTACTCTATTCTATAAGTAATTCTAAATGACCTACTTATGTCCTATTTGTGTCCTACTAAAAATGATGTGGTTAGTAAAATCACTCTTAAATCAAAACTCAATAATGATCAATCACAAACCCAATGGTGATTTTAATAGCCACATTATTCTTAGTATGACACAAGTAGGCCTCCTAGAATTACTTTTATTCTATTATTATTATCACATGTAATTAGGATTTGGTTAATTAATAAGAGTTATCTCATGAGAAAACTAAGGGAGTTGACGAGTTGTTTAAGGAAAGCATGCATGTTTATCTTTATATATCACTTGTATTCTATAAATTTGTAAGCAGATCAATAAAAGATCATCAGTCATTAAATCATTAAGCAACTTTATTTTTTCAAATCAACCCATTTTTATATTTTATTTATCAAATTTTCTGCTCTTTCATTACTAGGGTTTTCAAGATATATATATATAGAAATTAGAAACGAAAGGAAGATCTCGCCTCTCGCCCAGTCATCCTCCGTTCCAACCTTCGCCAATTTAAAATTTTTCAAGGCTTCCGAAAAATATAAAATTGGCAAAAAAAAAAAAAAATTTAGAAGACAAACCTTAGTTGGGTTTGGTATTGTATCACGTTTGACGCTAAATTCTTTCTCCCTACCGGGTCAATCATGACCAAAAGTTCAACGGCGTATGAAGTGCGTCAAATCCTCAAACTGCGCGCAATTTGGACAATAAATTTAATTGAGAATCCCAAATTTTCTTCCCCAGTTAGGATATAGGCCGAGGGATGACAAAATTCAGAGAACACAAAAAATTCACTTTAATACCTAAATTTGGATACCCTTTATCAATATATTATCCCTAAGACCACTCACAATGGCTTAGGGTCTGTTTGGGAGTGGGTTTTTAAAAAAATAACTTACGTTTTTAAATTAAATCGCAATTTTTGAGTGTTTGGGATTGCGATTTTAAAAACGTAAATTTTAAAATCGTGAAAAAATTTGCGATTTCTATAAGCTAACTAAGGGTGCTTATTTAAAAAAGTACGAATTTAAACCAAAATCACGATTTTGCTTAAAACAATATTTACTTATTTGGCTATGAAACCACAATTATATGCTAATGTTATCCAAACACTCAATTGATAAAAAAATAATTCTTAACATGTTTTACCAAACGTCTATGCGATTTTAAAATGTAGCGATTTAAAAAACGCAATTTTTAAAAATGCAATTTTTAAAATCGTACTTATTAAAATCGCACTCTCAAATGGGCACTTAGTCATTTGTTATAAGCAAAACATTAAAATACCCTCTACAATGGATTATGTATCTCAAATGCAAAATACTTTTCTTTTCTTTTTTTGCATTTCTAAACAATTAACATCTCACTGTTCACACATCCATCTCATTATATACTATTTCTCTATTCACATCTCTCTTTTCTCAAAATTTTCTTTACATTTATCTTTTTCCAAAATTTTCTCATACTATTTCTCTCTCTACATCTCTTTTTTTTTTTTCAAAATTTGAAAAATATCATCTTTAGAAAAAATACAATCCTTATAAAAAAAAATTAAAATGATATAGATAAAAAAAAAAATAGATAATCGGATGTATGATGACTTTTAAAACTTATTAGCTAAACTAGATAAAGTGGGTTTTGATTAGCTATTTTGCATAACCGAACATCCATTGAGGTTTGGAGATTTGCTTCAACGTTGTGTGTTGGCGTCGATTTCGTTTTCTCGACTTGTCACGTTCCGGCGAGAGAGAGACAGCCAGATTTTTCCATTCCGGAGAGAGAGAGTTCGATAGAAACCGGTGGTGGGGCCACTTTAATTTTGATTTTTAAAAAAAAAAATTAAATTCCACCTAGAACTAGGAGAATACTAAGAGAACACTAGAAGTGCACCTAACATTTTTCTTGCATAAAAATATACATAAACCAATGTGAATGCTCTAACAGCTTCTTTTTTTATTTATATATTTGGCAGTAAATAGGCTTTCTTTCGCCTTTGAAAGCTCAAGGATCACCACCGGACCACACATGGTCTAATTATGATATATATATATATTAATATGAGGTTATTCGAATCAAATCAGGACGTTTGTTGATGTAATTCAATGTTAGAATTAAATATATTCTGGTCTCTACAATATAGTATAAAGTTCAGTTCAGTACCTAAATTTTAAAACGTTTCGAATTCATCCTTGAAATTCTTAGTTATAAGTAATATCGTCAGACCGTTCAAAGTAATTATCTGATGCTTTAGAAACTAAAAATATTGGTCAGCAAAGAATTAAAATGTGATAAGAATACCATGAAGAGTAATAATTAAGGACAATATTAATAGTGAGAACAAATACAAGGAAGGCTCTTAATTGGTGCGCCTTAAGTTTCTTTGGTTACTGAAATGGAGCATTGTGAATCATGCAAGGAACATTTTTAAGGGTTAACTTGAACATGTTGCATATATATTTGCACGCATGCTGCTCCAGAAAAGATCTGAATGATATTTCGTTTCAGGAAGTGGAAGTCCTTTGAGGTTGCACAAAGAAAGAATAAGAAGAATTGGGCTTAGAAAATAATACCTCCTGACATTATTCTCATATATTTTGGTGCATTACCATATGCTTAAATACAAATGTTTGTAAGAAAATATATAGTCTTAAACATGTAGCTCATCAAACGTAGGTTTGATTTATTGCAACAAAATACTTACTCGCACAAATAGCCAAGCCAATGCTCAATGGGGTCATTAACAAGGAGACTTTTCTGCAATCTGATCATTTCTTCACAAAGCTCCATTTTCCTACAAAAGTAGAAGTTGAGTATATTTATCATGTTGAAAAATTTAGAAAATTCTATGATACAAGAAACAAAACAAATTTTACTCTAAAAGCGTTAGGGAAAAAAAAATTGAATTCACTTATAAGGTTAGCTGTGGACTTAAATAAGGTGGAAATCCTTAGGTAAATGTTTGAAAAGTGCTGGCAGGTCATCTACCTATTATTCGAAAACTTTAAGGTTTGAAATTTAAGGTAAAATACAATATACTTAAGATAGACTTTAGTCACTCTATGGATTGTTTATCATTGGTGGAACTTCTAAATCAAATTTGTAGTACCTTACCTTTCTTGGTCCTTACCCATGGTTCCCAACCACTAGAAAAGCATTTTTGATCCGACGTAGTTCCCTTGTGACATCCTTCATATTCATTCTTTCTTTTGGTGATTCTAATGAGCAAGCAATGCTAATCTTGAAAATTGAAAGCAAGCACTTTTGCACATTAGAATTCATCTGGCTTAGATTTTGATTAAGGACTCTTTCATCTATTGCCTCAATATCCTTGTGTTCGATGTAGTTGTAGCCATCTTCTTCTATTGCCATTGCTGATTCATTTACTTCTCTTTTTAGGAGATTTGGGTCTACAATTTGCACAAGTTTTTCTGGCAATGCCATATTAACATAGTTATGAAGGTTAAAACCATCTTTAAACATTGTCTCAGTGGGTCTTTTTCCCGTGAACATCTCCAACACAAATATTCCATAGCTATAGACATCTCCTTGTGCTGATGCCTCACTGCCCATTCCGTACTCTGCAATTCATATATTTCATATGCACAATTAACATGATAATGATTTCTAATACTTGTTTAATACAAAATTTAAAAGGTATGGGATTTAATATTTAAAAGTTACACATAATTAGTCTTATATATATATATATATATATATATATATATATATATATATATTTTAAAATTAGAACTTGTGAAAGATTTTGGAAAATTGAATAATAAAATAGGCTAGCATTGCAATCAGATCGATCAACTAATCATTATCTTTCCTTAGTTTTCCCTTATTTGTTGGACAAGTTAAGGAGTACGTTAACGTAATAATTTAAATAATTAAATTTACAATTTCTTATCACTTTAACTTTTTGGGATAAGTAAAGATTTAACATGCTATCAGAGTAAAGTTTTAAGTTATATGTAATGTATCCCTTCTTTCAATTAAAATAGCCTACATATTGTCTTTTTCCAAGCTTGGAGGATAATGTCACAATTAAAAGTTTGGGGGAGACATTGTCAATTAGGTGGTAATTTGATGAGGGTGTGTGGATTTTCCCCTTTAAAATAATATCAAAGCAAAGTTTTAAGTGTAAACCTTGTACCCCTAATTTATCACATACTTCAATTAAAATAATCCACAGACTGTCTAGTCCAACGAAAGCTATGCCATGTCTTTTCTTTTACATGCACGCCCTATTAACCTCTATCAAAGCCTAAATACTATATGTGACCAATATTTTCAAGCAATGTATACAGAAGACCAGTTTTATTTTGAAAAAAGTTCTCACCATTTTCATGACAGGGTTTACATGTTCTCCTTCTTGTTAGCCGACATATAAATTCGATATATCTAATGGACATGTTATCATAATAAATATGGAGAGCCTTAAGGAAATAATATCGACAAGGCTAAAATGAATTTTTTGAGCATAGTAAAAGACGGTTAATAATACTTTTCAACTTTAACAAAATCATGATTTAAATTATTTAAGATTGAAGTAGTTATGTACCTGGAGCAGCGTAGCCAATAGTACCCTTTATTCCAACTGTGCTAGTTTGATTTTGAGAATCATCATTTGCTGTAGAGAGGATCCTTGCCAAACCAAAATCACTTACTTTAGCAATCATGTCATCATCAAGAAGAACATTGCTTGGCTTCAAATCACAATGAATGATTGGTGTTTCACAATGATCATGAAGATAATGTAATGAAGAAGCTACATCAATCGCAACATTTAGTCTTTGAAGGAGGTTCAAATATCTTGGTGCACTTTCATTGTCTCTATCATGGTGCAGCCACTTGTCTAAGTTTCCATTTGCCATGAATTCATAAATTAGTGCTTTGAATTCATTGCCATTATAGTCCACGCTTGAGCAACAAGTTAAGATCTTCACGAGGTTTCGATGCCGTATATTTCTTAACGTATTGCATTCCGTCATGAAACTCTTGGAAGCTCCTTTTTGTTGAAGGTTCAATACTTTCACAGCAACCATCATTTTTTCCTGAGCAAGAATTCCTTTATATACGAAACCAAAACTACCAGATCCAATTAAATTGCTAGGAGAAAATCCGTCAGTAGTTTGATAGAGCTCCTTGTATGAAACATTTGAAAGAAAGTTGGTTTTCGGGAGTGTAGAAGATGATTCTTTTTTTGATTTTCTCCTCCTATAAAGGACAACAAATGATGAAAATAGAATAAAACATAAAACCCCACTAACAATTATGGCGGTTAATTGGAATACATGGGATTTTCTTTGCTTCATAACTTCGACATAGCATGCTTGTAGTTTTAGTTCTGGGATACCTCCACAAAGATTTTTATTTCCTATCACTGATATTGCACTAGCATTTCGGAAGACTCCCTTTGTTGGTACCTCGCCCACCAAATTATTAAAGGAAAGATTCAAATACAGTAGAACAGAAACTTTCTGTAGATCTTTAGGAATTATTCCCGAAAAATTGTTTCGTGAAAGATCTGCATGGTGAAGGTCTTTCAAGGAAGCCATAAATGGAGGCAAGTTTCCTTCAAATGAATTACCCTGCAAGTAAAGGTTTTGCAAACTCAAGCAATCTCCAATGGTTGTAGGAATCTCACCAAACAAATTGTTTTCAGATACATCCAAAACCACAATATTTTTCAAATTGCCTACTTCCATGGGTAGGATGCCCGTGAAGGAGTTATGTGATAAGTCGATTCCAAGTAATTGCGAAGAAAGACTTGTTTGTGGTATGGCTCCACTAAGGTTATTTTGGGAAATATTTAAGAACTGCAAACTTTTGCAGTTTCCAAAACTTGATGGAATGCTTCCTTCCAATTTGTTTTGATTTAAGTAAAGATCTACCAATTCAGTGAGGTTGCCTAGAGAGGATGGTATCTGCCCCGACAATCTGTTTCTTTGCAAATCCAATCCTTGCAGCTTTTGAAACTTCCCAAAATAAGTGGGAATGGTGCCTGTGAACAGATTTTCCTCCATGCCGAGGATTCTTAAGTTGATGAGATTCTCTAATGCTACAGGAATAATTCCAGATATTTGATTGCCATAAATATATAAAGCACTGAGTTGCTCCGACAAATTTCCTATAGAATCAGGTAAACTACCTTCGAAATTATTATCAAAAAAACCTAGGCTTTCAAGTTTGGTACAGTTTTCCAAAGATGTTAAAAAATCCATGTCCTTGACTGAATTACTTCCAAGATTATTTCCACCAACACCTAAAACAGAGAGATTTAGCAGGTTGCCTAGATCAGTTGGAACTTGTCCCACAAAATTGTTTATGGAGAGATCAAGATATTCAAGCGGGGAAACATTGGATAGTGAAACTGGGATTGGACCAGAGAATTGATTACTAGTGATGGACAAAAATTGGAGATTAGGGAGAGTGAGGCTTATGTTGGCTGGAAGAGTGCCATTAAGTCGGTTAGCTCCGACGGTAATGGTCCTCAAAGACGATATATTGTAAAGGGAATAAGGGAACGTACCAAACATATTACTTTCCACAACTGCAAAGTAAACTAACCTTTGCAAATGACCTATTTCATTTGGAATATTTCCCACGAAATAATTAAGCGAAAAGTCAAGTACTTGGAGTGAAGAAACATTTCCTAGAGAAGGTGGGATGCCTCCCGTCAAATGATTTGAGGAAACGTCAAGCCAGTACACAAGCCTCTTTAAAGAGCCGAGTTCAACAGGAATATTCCCAGTAAGTTTATTACTTTGGAAGTCTAGGACTCTGAGTTGAGGACAGTTGGTGAAGTTGCTTGGAATTTTCCCCGTTAACAAGTTAATGCTAAGATTGAGATGTTGTAGCCGGAGCAAATGAGTAACTTGTTGTGGAATTTCTCCGTGTAAGAAGTTGTATGAGAGGTTGACGAACCTAAGAAAGCTGAGGTTGCCAATGTAAGGTGATATGGATCCACCTAAGTTATAGCCAGTTAGGTCCAAGGCTGTAACTCTTTGATGCTTGTGGCCGCATGTAACTCCCTGCCAGTTGCAGAAGTGGATAGAATCATTCCAAGAGGCGAAGATGTTAAATGGGTCACTGGGTATCATTTCTTTGAATTTGAGCACACCCAAACGATCTGTCTCGTTGGTTGGAGCGGCAGCAGTAGCAGGTCTCCAGCATAGTAAGCTTATAGAAAGGAGAAGAATGACACCAAGGTATGTAGTGCATAGTGCAAGTAATTTGTGGGCATCATGAAGCTTCATTGGAATGGAGAGAAAGGAAGCAGAGTATTTGTGAGATATTGTGCGAGGTAGAGCAAGATCTTTGTAGGACTCACTTAAGGGTGTATGAATTTATAATTTTCAAAACACAAGTTCTCGAGTCCTTGACACACTGATACTGATATCTTGAACGCGTGACAAGTGGGCCAAGTCTTTTAACAGAACACTGAAAAATACTTCCCTACCATGACTAGAAGGTCTTTGGCCGAACGACCCTAAAAGGTTTGTTTCTGCAATTAGTGTCTTGGTTGTTTTCGGAAGAAAAATCTTAAAAGACAGCAAGTGATGTCTTATTGTCTTATGTCTTTACACCCTTACGATCTATGGATATGTCTTATTGTTTCTCTATGAAAAAAATATCCATCGAAAATGATCGCTAAGCTAATAAAAGATCTATGGATATGTGGCTGGCCAGTTTCCTTCTATTGCCTATCTTCGTTGTTTCTTTCTCTATGGAAAATTATTCCTCGTTGCTGATCTTATAAAATATAGTTTGGACTAACTAATCAGCCTCTTTGTGGTCTTGTTATTCCTCTTAGGTGTAAGCTCAAAGCTCAAACTCCGCATCAATGGGCATGTTTAATTAAAATGGGAAGGTGAATTGATAGAGTTAGTGTTCAAATTCAAGATCTTTGATTCAAATTCAAGATATTTGGTTATGATAATATATTAAATTATCAATTATTTCAAAAACTTAAATTATAAAAACAAATTAAAAAAAAAAAAAATTAATCATCTAATAAATACTACACCACAAGCAATAGCGGAGGAGCAAGATACATAGTATTATGTGTGCTATTGGTAGGGCTCACTTAAGAGTTGAGGGTGTTGAAGAATTTTCATGGCACAAGTGATTGAGTCCTTGACCCGCTGATATGAAATATCTTGAACGCGTGAGAAGTGGGCCAAAAGGAATTGTTACAAGTCTTTTGGCAGAAGACTGAAAAGACTTCACTAGCATGACTCAAAGTCTTTGGCAAAGTGGCCGTTTCATACGCGCGCATTAATGGATCTAATTAAGTAGTTATTGAAAACCATTAATGTGGCAATTAGGCTAGTTGCAATTATACTCTCAAGCTGGGAATCCCACGCTTGAGAGTGGATTTGTGATACGTGTTTTCAATTTCAACAAGCTTGGATTTTGGGAATTTGAGACAACCCAAGTGGAAGACTTTTGAGGTGTCTGCCTCTAGCAATAACAATACAGTGTCTCTCAGCGTCGTGAGCGAGAGTGAGAGAGCGAAGTGAAAGAATCAAAGAAATGAATTAAAAAAATAATTATATTTTTAATAGTTAAAATAGTAAGAGGATCCATAACTTATTTAAACTGATGTATAACTTATTTATTGATATTTGTTATATTTTTCTTAATTAATTGTTTTGTAGTGATTTGATTTTGCAAATAGTTGGTGGACCGGTGGTAGAGAGGAGCCTTGCCGAACTAAAAGAAAATAAAGTAATTGAGCCTAGTTCACCCACTGGACAAGGCTTACTAAAGAATCCGTTTTTAATGGGCCACTAAAGATTTCGTTTGTTAGGCCCACAAAGACACGGAAGCTCGAGGCTCTATCTCCGACTAATAAGTCGTTTAACATTTCGTTTTGATAAAAGAGAGAGGCCTTTCACGTGTCCGTACATAACCAACGAGCCAGCCATGTCATCGTTCGACGACTCATTCACTCAACCCGGCGGCGACTCGGTACCCACGGCCGCGTCGACTCGTCCGTTCGACGACGACGGCTACATAGGCTACGACCCGCGCCTTCCCTCCCAGCGATTCGACTCGTTCACTGCCACTCACTTCGCCGACTCCGACTCAGTCAAGGACTCGGCCACCGACTCGCCGATCTTCCATGATAACAATAACAACAACAACAATTACTCTTTCTCTGCTGGAGATGACGAGTTCGTGTCGCAGCCAGAGCCGGAGATCTACGCCGGAGCGAACGGCGAGGGCTTCGATGGAGGGTTTAGTGGATCGGACGGTCCGGTTTTGCCTCCTCCGGCCCAGATGGAGCCTGAAGAGGGCTTCGCTCTCAGAGAATGGAGGAGGTAGGGTTTTGGTTTTCACTTTACTTGTCTGATATTTGGAAATTTTACTGTGTATCCGTATTCCTTCGAACTTATTACGTTAGAGTTGTGGTCCGTTTCGTTGCCGAGAAATGAAGGGAAATTGTCCTGGTTTGCGTTTCCATCAATCATGATTCAGTCACTTAACTCAACTGAATGCTTTTTTAGGTTCAATTTGGATTATGATTGAAATTTTGAGACAATGATCTTTTTAGCTATCTTCCTAAGATTCTCGCGGCAGCCAAACAGAGAAATAAGTAAAATCAAATATTTCACTGAAAATTTATGGAAATTGATTATCATCTATGGATTAAGAGCTTTATTTTTTCGTCTTTCTTACAACGTTCTGTTTGCTTAGTGAATTTGATGGAATCTTGTGTAGTTGTATGGTTCATTTTTCGTGTTGGATTTGTGATGCACCACAGACAGAATGCGATCCAGCTGGCAGAGAAGGAGAAGATTGAGAAGGAGTTGTTGAACCAGATAATCGATGAAGCAGATGAATACAAAGTTGATTTCTACAGGAGGAGGAAGATCACCTGTGAGAACAACATAGCCACTAACAGGGAGAAGGAAAAGGTTTGTCGCTATTTGCAATATCCTACTTAGTTACTTTCTTGATTAATATTTGGATCTATAGCTGTCTATTGTTTGCTTTGTTTTGTTCTTGAATTACAAGATTAAAATCAATGTATATGATGACATGCTGCAAACATAATGTGTTGGCTATGTAATTGTTGAAATTTGGTATTGGAAGAGTGTAGAAACTTGAAAATATAGTTATAAGGGTCACATTTGCTATTTACTTCCACACGAGTGAAAACAAGATATGGGAGCTTATGGACTCTCAAAAGAGATAAATGTTGATTCTGCTTTGATTTGAAAAATGTGGGTTTCTTGTTAAATGTATAACACCAGGAAAAATGCACGTACTGGTATTTTCAAGTAACAAATAATATGAAGTAGGCTGTTGTGGAGTTTGTTAATATGATACCTACTCTATTGTTGGTATCAAATATAATTGGTCATGGTTTAACTGTTATTTTCAAGTAACAAATAACTTTATCCATCGTATTTACTTAATTAAATTGTATGGTAAACTTTTTGAAAAGTGTCTTGTGTTTTCAAAGTAAAAAAACATTAAACATGCTATTTTGAGAGAAATATATATATATATATATATATATATATATATATACAAGAAGGGGTGGTCAAGCAGCTAGTTGTGTCCTATTGGTGTGGGTGTGGCCAAGCAGCTACACTCTCTCCTCCATTGGGAGTGGCTATGTAGCCACCTTTATTTCTTAAAATTATTATTTTGTAATTAGAAGTCAGCCTCTACACATGAAAAATAAACACATGTTCTCTCAAAATATTCCTATAAGATGGTGTGGGAAGTTTTCTAACAATTTTTTTTAAAAGTGTTTTGCATTTTGACAACATGAAAAAACCAAATGCCTCTGCCCTGTCCTTGTGGTTGAAAAGTGTGTTTTTGTGTTTGAAAAGAGAAAAGACTTTTTTGGAAACTTTAGCAAACATATCCC
>NC_081547.1:28958070-28989907 GCF_901000735.1 Corylus avellana
AGCCAATAGTACCCTTTATTCCAACTGTGCTAGTTTGATTTTGGGAAACATCATTTGTTGTAGAGAGGATTCTTGCCAAACCAAAATCACTTATTTTAGCAATCATGTCATCGTCAAGAAGAACATTGCTTGGCTTCAAATCACAATGAATGATTGGTATTTCACAATGATCATGAAGATAATTTAGTGCAGAAGCTACATCAATCGCAATATTTAGTCGTTGAAGGAGGTTCAAATAGCTTGGTGGGCTTCCACTGTCTCTATCATGGTGCAGCCACTTGTCTAAGTTTCCATTTGCCATGAATTCGTAAACTAGTGCTTTGAATTCATTGCCATTATAGTCCACGCTTGAGCAACAAGTTAAGATCTTCACAAGATTTCGATGCCGTATATTTCTTAACGCATTGCATTCCGCTATGAAACTTTTGGAAGCTCCTTTTTGTTGAAGGTTCAGTACTTTCACAGCAACCATCTTTTTTTCTTGACCAATAATTCCTTTATATACGGAGCTAAAACTACCAGATCCAATTAAATTGGTAGGAGAAAATCCGTCAGTAGTTTGATAAAGCTCCTTGTAAGAAACATTTGAAAGAAAGTTGGTTTTGGGGAGTGTAGAAGATGATTCTTTTTTTGATTTTCTCCGCCTATAAAGGACAAGAAATGATGAAAATAGAATAAAACATAAAACCCCACTAACAATTATGGCAGTTAATTTGAATACATGAGATTTTTCTTCCTTCATAACTTCGACATGGCATGCTTGTAGTTTTAGTTCTCGGATACCTCCACAAAGCTTTTTATTTCCTATCACTGATATTCCACTTGTATTTCGAAAGACCCCCTCGGTTGGTACCTCCCCCACCAAATTGTTAAATGAAAGATTCAAATACAACAGAACAGAAACTTTTTGTAGATCTTTGGGAATTATTCCTGAAAAGTTGTTTCGTGAAAGATTTGCATAGTGAAGGTCTTTCAAGGATGCCAAAGATGGAGGAAGGTTTCCTTCAAACGAATTACCTTGCAAGTAAAGATTCTGCAAACTCAAGCAATTTCCAATGGTTTCAGGAATCTCACCAAGGAAATTGTTTTCAGAGACATCAAAATAGTAAATATTTTTCAAATTGCCTACTTCCATAGGTAGGATGCCCGTTAATGAGTTGTGTGATAAGTCGAGTCTTAGTAATTGAGTAGAAAGACTCGTTTCGGGTATGGCTCCGCTAAGGTTATTTTTTGAAATATTTAAAAGCTGCAAACTCTTGCAGTTTCCAAAACTTGATGGAATGCTCCCTTCCAATTTGTTCTGATATAAATTAAGATCGACCAATCGAGTGAGGTTGCCTAGAGATGATGGTATATCCCCCAACAATCTATTTCCAGAAAAAAACAATCCTTGCAACTTTTGTAACTTCCCAAAATAAGTGGGAATGGTGCCTGTGAACAGATTTTCCTCCATGCCGAAGATTCTTAAGTTGATGAGATTCTCTAATGTTGCAGGAATAATTCCAGATATTTGATTGCCACCAACATATAAACCACTGAGTTGTTTCGACAAATTTCCTATAGAATCAGGTAAACTACCTCCAAAATTGTTAAGAGAAAAATCTAGCGCTTCCAGTTTGGTGCAGTTTTCCAAAGATGTTAAGAAATCCAAGTCCTTGGCTGAATTAATTCCAAGATTATTTCCACCAATAGCTAAAACAAAGAGATTTTGCAGGTTGCCTAGATCAGTTGGAACTTGTCCCACGAAATTGTTTGCGGAAAGATAAAGAAATTCAAGCTGGGAAGCATTGGATAGTGAAACTGGGATTGGACCAGAGAATTCGTCATAACCGATGTTCAAGTTTCGGAGATTAGAGAGAGTGAGGCCTATATTGGCTGGAAGAGTGCCATTAAGTCGGTTATTACCTCCGACTTCAATGCTCTTCAGAGTTGATATATTGAAAAAGGAATAAGGGAACGTACCAAACATATCATTTTCCACAACTCCGAAGTAAACTAACCTTTGCAAATGACCCATTTCATCTGGAATATTTCCCACGAAATAATTAAGCGAGAAGTCAAGTGCTTGGAGTGAAGAAACATTTCCCAGAGAAGGTGGGATGCCTCCTGTCAAATGATTTGTGGAAACGCCAAGAAACACAAGCCTCTTTAAAGAGCCCAACTCAACAGGAATATTCCCAGTAAGATTATTCATTTTGAAGTCCAAGAATCTGAGTTGAGGACAGTTGGTGAAGTTGCTTGGAATTTCCCCTGCTAACAAGTTACTGCTAAGATTGAGACGTTTCAGCCGGAAGAGATGAGTGAGTTGTTGTGGAATTTCGCCATGTAAGAAGTTGCCTGAGAAGTTGACGAAACTAAGAAAGCTGAGGTTGCCAATGTAAGGTGATATGGATCCACCTAAGGTATAGCCCGATAGTTCCAAGCCCGTAACTCTTTGATGCTTGCGGCCGCATGTAACTCCCTGCCAGTTGCACAAGTGGATGGAATCATTCCAAGAGGTGAAGATGTTAAATGGGTCATTGGGTATCATTTCTTTGAATTTGAGTAGAGCCACACGATCTGTCTCGTTGGTTGGAGAGGCCGCAGCAGTAGCGGCAGGTTGGAAGCATAGGAGGGTCATAGAAAAGAGAAGAAGGTATGTAGTGTATAGTATAAGTGCAGGTAATAAGTTGCGGGTATGAAGCTTCATTGGAATGGAGAGAAGGGAAGCAGAGTATTTGTGAGATATTGTGCGAGGTAGAGCAAGATCTTTGTAGGACTCACTTAAGAACGCGTGAGAAGTGGGCCAAAAGGAATTGTTACAAAGACCGAAAAGACTTCACTAGCATGAAGTGGCCGTTCCATACGCGCGCATTAATGGATCTAATTGAAGTAGTTGTTGAAAACCAATATTGTGATAATTGGGTTCAGGAAGCTGGAGGTGTCTGACACTAGGAATAACGATACAGTGTCTCTCAGCGTCGTGAGCGAGAGAAGTGAACGAATGAGCCTAGTTCACCCACTGGACAAGGCCCACTAAAGAATCCGATTTTTATGGGCCACTAAAGATTCCGTTTGTTAGGCCCACAAAGACACGGAAGCACGAGGCTCTATATCCGACTAATAAGTCGTTAAACATTTCGTTTTGATAAAAAAGAGAGGCCTTTCACGTGTCCGTACATAACCAACGAGCCAGCCATGTCATCGTTCGACGACTCATTCACTCAACCCGGCGACGACTCGGTACCCATGGCCGGGTCGACTCGTCCGTTCGACGACGACGGCTACATAGGCTACGACCCGCGCCTTCCCTCCCAGCGATTCGACTCGTTCACTGCTACTCACTTCGCCGACTCCGACTCAGTCAAGGACTCGGCCACCGACTCGCCGATCTTCCATGATAACAATAACAACAACAACAATTACTCTTTCTCTGCCGGAGATGACGAGTTCGTGTCGCAGCCAGAGCCGGAGATCTACGCCGGAGCGAACGGCGAGGGATTCGATGGAGGGTTTGGTGGATCGGACGGTCCGGTTTTGCCTCCTCCGGCCGAGATGGAGCCTGAGGAGGGCTTCGCTCTCAAGGAATGGAGGAGGTAGGGTTTCGGTTTTCACTTTGCTTGTCTTGGATTTAGAAATTTTACTGTGTATCCGTATTCCTTCGAACTGATTACGTTAGACTTGTGGTCCGTTTGGTTGCCGAGAAAATGAAGGAAAATTGTCCTGGTTTGCGTTTCCATCTATCATGATTCAGTCACTTAACTCAACTAAATGCTTTTTTAGGTTCAATTTGGATTATGATTTAAATTTTGAGACAATGATCTTTTTAGTTATCTTCCTAAGATTCTCGTGACAGCCAAACAGAGAAATAAGTAAATTCAAATATTTCACTGAAAATTTATGGAAATTGATTATCATCTATGGATTAAGAGCTTTATTTTTTCATCTTTCTTACAACGTTCTGTTTGCTTAGTGAATTTGATGGAATCTTGTGGAGTAGTTGTATGGTTCATTTTTCGTGTTGGATTTGTGATGCACAGACAGAATGCGATCCAGCTGGCAGAGAAGGAGAAGATTGAGAAGGAGTTGTTGAACCAGATAATCGATGAAGCAGATGAATACAAAGTTGATTTCTACAGGAGGAGGAAGATCACCTGTGAGAACAACATAGCCACTAACAGGGAGAAGGAAAAGGTTTGTCGCTATTTGCAATATACTACTTAGTTACTTTCTTGATTAATATTTGGATCTATAGCTGTCTATTGTTTGCTTTGTTGTTTTGTTCTTGAATTACAAGATTAAAATCATTGTATATGATGACATGCTGCAAACATAATTTGGTGGTTATGTAATTGTTGAAATTAAGTAGTGGAAGAGTGTAGAAACTTGAAAATGTAGTTATAAGGATCACATTTGCTGTTTACTTCCACACGAGTGAAAACAAGATATGAGAGCTTATGGACTCTTGAAAGAGATAAATGTTGATTCTGCTTTGATTTGAAAAATGTGGGTTTCTTGTTAAATGCAGAACACCAGGAAAAATGCACTTACTGGTATTTTCAAGTAACAAATAATATGAAGTAGGCTGTTGTGGAGTTTGTTAATATGATACCTACTCTATTGTTGGTATCAAATATGATCATGGTTTAACTGTTATTTTCAAGTAACAAATAACTTTTTCCATGGGATTTACGTAAGAAAATTGTATGGTCAACTTTTTGAAAAGTGTTTTGTGTTTTCAAAGGAAAAAAACAATAAACATGCTTATTTTGAGAGAAATATATATATATATATATTCATCTGTGGAGGTTGATTTCTTATTTATAAAAAATAAATAAAATAATAGAGAGGCAGCCACTTGGTCACCCCTACAAGGCAAGAAGGGGTGGTCACGCAGCCGCTCCTTGTCTAGTTGGGGTGGTCAAGCAGCTAGTTGTGTCCTATTGGTGTGGCCAAGCAGCTACACTCTCTCCTCCATTGGGAGTGGCTGTGCAGCCACCTTTATTTCTTAAAATTATTATTTTTTAATTAGAAGTCAGCCTCTACACATGAAAAATAAACACATGTTCTCTCAAAATATTCCTACAAAATATTCCTATAAGATGGTGTGGGAAGTTTTCTAACAATTTTTTTTAAGTGTTTTGCATTTTGACAACATGAAAAAACCAAATGTCTCTGCCCTGTCCTTGTGTTTGAAAAAGTGTGTTTTTGTGTTTGAAAAGAGAAGACTTTTTTGGAAACTTAAGCAAACATAGCCCCAGTTTTCTGGTAACTTCATTATATTTACGGGGAGATCTCATATCTATTATTTTGGAAGTAGGTCACACCCTTACTTGATTTTGTAAATTTAGTTGCATACCCATGAACTAAAACTGAAGCAACTTGATTTTGTAGGTCACCATTACTAGATTTTGTAGATTTAACTGCATACCCATGGACTTAGAAAGGAAGCAACTTGGCTATGTGATCGATATGATAGTTTTGTACGACAGACTGGAGCATATGTTCTTTAGATCGCTCTTTCATTAAATGTCTCAAGATAGTAACGGTACTCCTTTTTGGGTAGTCGGACTCTTTACCCTTGTAATTTGTATTTTTTAGGGGTCACCTAGTACACAGATTGTGAACTTGCAGTGTCCCCTGTTAAGCAAACCACTTTTGTAGAACTCAATGTGACATGCGTGAATCCTGGAAGTTGATTAGCTGAATTTGTGCATGCCTGGGATTTTATTTATTATATGTATTTTGTTTAGTTGGTAATTGAGCTCAAGATTGGATGAATAAATTACTAGCAATTTGAGCAGCATATTATAAGGGAGCCATATGGAACCTATCTATCCAAATAATTTTTTACTTATCTAGTCACCTACTCGAGCAGGTGAGTCCCACGTGAGTTCTCTCACATTCGCTGCCATAATTGCCAACAATTTGCACAGGTGATCCTTATCCGCTAGGTAGTCTCTTTTGCTAAGCATTGAGGGGTGAAACTTGTACATATGAGGGAGTCTTACCTTAATTTTCTTAGATAATGAGCTTAATCTCTCTGACATATAAGATATCATGCAGTTACTCAGCTCTTTCCTTGATTGCATCTTTTTGGACTCGTATCTTCTTTTGTGTCAGTTATTTCTTGCCAATCAAGAGAAGTTCCATGCTGAGGCGGATAGGAACTACTGGAAGACCATTGCAGAGCTCATTCCTTATGAGGTGCCAGCCATCGAAAAAAAAAGAGGGAAGAAAGATCTGGAGAAGAAGCCTTCCGTTGTCATTGTCCAAGGTCCCAAGCCTGGAAAGCCAACTGATCTTTCAAGGATGCGGCAGATAATCGTAAAACTAAAGCACAACACACCTCCCCACCTGAAGCCTTCTCCGCCACCAGCACCAGCCCCTACAAAGAAGGATGCTCAAACCAGTGGCGCAGCTGCTGCAGCCGCTCCTCCCAAGGCCGCTGCTGTTGCGGCTCCTGAGACTGTTGTCGTTGCTTGATAGTTATGTCAGCCTTTGTAAGTCAGGATATTTTCACTGTAAGCGACTCTATTGTTAGGTTATATGAAATCAAGACCTTTGAACATCATCGCTGGGAATATTTGAATGTGCGAGGCTATTTTTTTTGTGTTTTTAATGTATAAATCTCGACTTATGGCCTCGAATATTAGATAATATTTTATCGTTGGTTTCAAGCTCTCTACTAAAGTTTGGTGCTTGGCAAAGCTTGTATGACTGAGTTGACTAGTAATTTACGAGAGACTGAAACGACTAGGATTTTTTATAATTGTAAAAGACTCGATACAGCCCATTGGGCCCCTACCTATCCGGGCACATGCTGGGCTAGATGAGCCCCATAGCCTCCTACAATTGAGGGATTGGCTGCAATCAATTCCAATCCGGAGTAAAAAGTTCATTTGAGATTGAGATGACTTCGAGTATATTTGGCCTTGCAATTTGTGAGTCAAAAAAGTGCTTTTAAATAAAATTAAAAATTGCGAAATGCCTCCTTTGGAGGTGGGTTTATAATTTACATTTTCAAATCGTAAGCAAGAAAATGCATTTTAAAAATGTATAATTTTTAAGGTCAAAACACTTACAAATTATGTTTTTAAAATTTGTGCTTTCATATTGCAGGAATTGAAATTTATTAAGATAATGTCAAGTTTCACCCTACCCCATCCACTGTGCGTATATGCTTGTCAGCTTGAGGTCACTGGCTTAGTGGCTTTACTCCACTGAGTCATTAAATTTTCAACTACCCGAAAAGCCTTGCTTATTATTATTCCTGCGTAGATCATTGATTGTTGGAACTACTAGTAGTGATTGCAACTAGCTTTGAACTCTGTACAACGGGTGACCCTAGCGAAGGGAACTGTCGCAATCGGGAGGTGTTCATGACATTGGGATAATGGCAGAGGATGGCTTGGTGAGGGCAATTTTGATGCCTTCGAAGCTCTTGCCTTCCACAGGCCTACAAGTGGTCCACCTTCTTGGTGTTGTCATCCTGAAAAATATCAATTGTGTATTTTGGTGGATCAGAATTATCCTACCACTGCGCAATTTGATGGATGACGATTACTCTAACCGCTGGCCAAAAGA
The DNA here is from genome assembly GCF_901000735.1 of Corylus avellana. Classification (NCBI taxonomy): domain Eukaryota; kingdom Viridiplantae; phylum Streptophyta; class Magnoliopsida; order Fagales; family Betulaceae; genus Corylus; species Corylus avellana. Next base: position 28,965,637 of record NC_081547.1, read on the forward strand.
AAGGCCAGTCTTTATATTACATTTCACTTCAAAAGAATTATTGCTCGTATTCCTATTTTATCACAGACCCACCACACACACACAGAAACAGATCGAAACAAGTAATTTCGAGTACTTCGATTGCCCTAATTGCACCATCCATGCAGGTAAAGATGAACATAGCAAGAAAGTAAGTTGATCACCAGCGGATATTGTAGTGATCTTGAATTGGGGAGGAAGGGGTAGGGAGAGGTAATTTGATTTCTATTTTATAATGAGATCATCGAGATGGGTCCAACTTTTCAAAAGAGTACACGGGCATAACCGTGTAGAAAAATGGGCATGGAGACTGTTCGCCACATAACTAGCTTCCCTGATTAAACAGCAACCGTGAATTACATAATCTCAAATCCCAACAATTCCAATAACTTTACATTAATCATAGAAGCATGATTTGGGTCAGTAATAATTTCAGGAAGCCGACTCTCTGTAGCTGTCAGAATGATCCAGATTCAACATAAAAATATAGGGAGATTAGAATGCAGTTTATATATCTCAGGATAATAGGTCTCAGAACTATCACCTGCCACGCATACTAGCAGGTGATCGACCGCCTCTCTCGCTGCCAATATCATCTTCTAATTCACTCCCATCTAAACACATGCCATTATTGTTCACACTAACTTCAGAACTAGCATTGCTGCTCGTGGCAAGAGGAGAGTCTGAAACACTAATAGCTCTGCTTCGTGCAGGCCCTGACCTCACACTGTACATAGAGGATGCCGGAATATTTGTCATCAATGGCCGTAAATTACCCGGAATGCTTCGCCTTATATCCTGCTCAGGGGAAATTTGAATCAGAAAGATGGTTTTGGAAACAAAAAGAAACAATTTTGAGTCATGCCATACCCTCATGAGTAGAGAGATGATAAACTTAGGTATAACATGGAAATTTTCTTAATATGACACCAGAGAATCTAGTCTGAACTGAAACTAATGTGAATAATTTGATTCCCCATAACATGGAAAGATATACATACCATATGCCTTATAGCCATATCTAGGGATTTCTTCGAGAGCGTTCTTCCGAAGCCTGAACTGTCTGGGGATGAAGACGACTTCCCTGAGAGATTACCATGAGGAGAATGTTTGTCATCTTGCCTTGGTGGTGCCAGTTTCCGCATGTTTATTACCCTTTCAACCATTTTTGTTCCAATTAAGACTGGGCTCACATTGTCACTTGCTTTAGAATACATACGACTCACTGCAGGAACAGAGCCTCCACTGGCATGGAGCATGCCATTGGAGGTGCGTCCTCTTGAGGGTGAGCATGATTGCCGTCTTGGTCTTCCATTAGAACTGGGCTCAATGGAGGAAGATCGAGAACTAGGTAGTCCAGGCCTGCCCCTAGTGGCCGATAGTGGCCTTTCCGGAACTGATGTCCTTAAATTTGGTGGAGCATCAAGTGAGAAACCAGGCATCTCTGAGGGTTTCCATGGTCTGGATTTCACTGTTGGGGAAGTACCACGTGATGGCACAGGATTTCTTGATGTCATCGGAGCTGGCTTTGAAACTGAAGAAGTTGACCTAGCTGGAGGAGCAGATACATTGGGTGCACTTGATGGTGTGGATGGTCGCCGAGTTGGTGTTGCTGCCCGCGACGTGGACTTGGATGGAGGTAAAGTGGGTCTGGCAGTTGGAGTTGAAGATCTTGCTGTAGACCTCGACGGTGTAGAGGATCTTGCTGGTGCTGTGGGCTTAGCTGCAGGAGCCGTGGGCTTAGCTGCAGGAGCCGTGGTCCTAGTTGCAGAAACAGAGGGCTTAGTTGCAGAAACTGAGGGCTTAGTTGAAGGCAAGGTCGCCCTTGATGTAGGTGTTGAGGATCTTGAAGGCCTAGACGCTGATGTCAATGTTGGGCGCCCAGTTGGTGTTGCAGGCCTTGATCCTGGACCCCCTGATGATGGTGGCCTGCGGGGGCCACTTGAAGTGTTCAACCCAGGGGAGGAAACTGCTTGTTTAGATACTAAGTTCGTCCTTGGAGTAGGCTCTAGCTGTGGGTTTGCTAACTGTAACAACAATTATGGAATGAGTGAGCAAATAAATTGACTTTATGACTTCAAGCATAATTCTAACCCCAATATCATCAATAGTAGATTGCCACTAAAATAGCCTCATGGATATGGAATTCAAAAGACTAAGATACATTTGAGAAGACACATCATTATTTCTAGGGGAAACTACAACAATTTTTAACTCCAACAGCAACAGCAGCTAAGGTATTAATATCCCTTAATACTTAGATACGTTAGTCCAGTCTTGTTAAAAATGTGAAATTTCAATTTGAGCAATCTCAAGACCACCCTGTCAGACGTGCAATATATTGATAGGTTCCAACAACGCTCAGATGAATGCACATGTGAAATTCTGATCCACAAGAAACCTTCATTTACTGAGGGTACAAGTGTACCAAAAACTTTTAAGATTTTAAGGGTACCTACCCTAGATTTCAGCGCAGTGGGGCGAGCCTTTGGGGTACCAAGTTGACTCATTATGGTTCTTTGAGATTCCATCTCCAAAGAAGGAAATAGAGGTGTACCAGGAGGGGTTAAAAGCCTGAAAACAGAAGAAAAGTCTATTAAGAGCAACTTAAATAACACCAATTCACACCTTTTACATATCTGTAAATAAATAACTGTAATCCAATAAAATCACACATATAGAAGGAACAGAGACAAACAGACACTACTTCATTATCTTCAACAGCAAAAGCTCTTTTATTGAATTAGTAATTAATCTAAGAAATGGAAAGTTTGATGACTTCCAATACTAATGGAAATATTTAAGCTCAATTGGATATCCGATGGGAATAAACTGTAGGATGCTGAGTTGATGATAGGGAAGAGAAACCTCTTTCAAGTTCTCATAAACATCCTACTATGACATTGCTAAAGTTCCATAAGCAGGAAAAGGAAACAAAAATGTTTCTTTTTAAGGATGACAAGACTTTCTTCATTGCAATAATAGAATTTAGAACATCTGAAAATGTTCTTTCGTCACATCTATAGTGTATCCACTTCCATCGACTGCACATGATATTAATAACCTTTAAAAATTCTTTCTTCTTAGTTTTTTATTCTTTGGAACTACATCCCGTAATTCAAGTTCAACTTCTTACGAAACCTCAAAACTAAAAGTAAAACCAAGTGAACTGGCTGAAATAATAAATCTATCTGGTCAACAGAAGCTAGGTTTAATTTGCGTAAGCAGTAGTTTTACCAGAATCTATCTCCACTAATGATGACTGTAACCCACAAGAGAAACATCAAATTCTATTGTAACCAGCAAAGTTTACAATAGAAATGTAAGAACACAACCACATTACCAGTCATAGTCATTTTTATCATTGTCCGAATTGAGGAAATCATCAGCACCGGCCTTGCGTGCAGGTGCCGGCGTTGATGATGAAATATTAAATATAGGAGAGGTTCCGGGTTTTGATCCTGCAATACGAACAACACCACCAAATTACAAACACAATATCTAGAAGTCACAAGTTTTGACCCCAAGGCACACAACCACAATAATGCAGTAATTTCAACACAAAATCTGCAGCAGTAACTTATGCAGTAAAATAAAATATCAAATCACAAAGCAAGCAAAATTATCAAATCAAAATCAAGAACACTTACCTAATCTGAAATTATCAAAATTCCATACAATTTAAGCTAAAAATAGAAATATATTTAGCTGAAAAATTGCAGAAGAATATAGAGAACCATAAGCAAAATCAATATATATATTTTTTTTCTTATTCATAAAAAAATAAAAACAGTCTTTTTTGCAACTCTACATTTATAAATAACATTGGAGTGAGAACACTCATACTACATTGCACTATATCAAAGCCCTCAGGAGCATTAAAAAATTCCCAAACAAAACCTGAAGAAATCGGTACCTAAAGGCGCATCCAACTCCTCCGAGTTGTTTAGAAAAAGATCATTCCGTTCCTTCTCACGCTTCCTCATCTCGAGGAACAATGCGAGCTCTTCTTCCTTCTCCTTCATCACCGAAGCCCTCAGACCCCCCAGCTGCTGCTGCTGCCTCTGCCTTACCGCCGCTTGCATTTGCGGGTCCTGAGCCCTAAAACTCCGATTCATCGCCCAAAACCCTAGCTCCGGAATAGCACCAATAATCACAGATCAAACTAAACAAATCCCCAAAAACCCTAGCTTATCTTCTCATTCACGTCTCCAACCACTCACAACAGTTTCTATTACACCAAACGCATCGTTTTGGTCATCATGAACTTCCTCCAAACCAAAAATGACCAAAGCTAGTAATAATTAGATCTGAAACCGAAGCGTAAATCACTGCATTTTGCTAAGATTTCTTTAAATCAGAACTTTGACCTCGTCTAATGGCCCACACAGAGTGAGATATCCTCAGCTCAAGTAAACCGCCGTTGTTGCAGACCTAAGCTGAAACCTAGAAAAAGAGGCAAGACCGAGTTTGAAGGAACCGCCGATGGAGCTGAACGAAGCAGCAAAGCTAGAGAGAGATCGAAGATTTCACAGTAGAGGGAAAGATAGAGAGAGGATGGGAGTGGCATGAAATGGTAAATAGGTGGGGGATTGAAGTCTGAAATGGGGAAAAGAGTGCAAGGTGGACCTTTCAGCTCTCCTGGTTTCTATCACTTAAAGCCTACGTTTTCAGGTTGCCGATTTAGGTGGGCCTATAATCACGATAATACCCTGGCCTCTTCTTTTTTCAGTTCTCGTTTTGAAATTTGAAATGGTGGTTTTGCAGTTTGGTCCCTGATTTCTTCTGTAATTATGATTGATGCATTGTCAATTTGCGGTTCTTTACATTGACTTGTCCGGAGTCCGGTCTTTGATATTTACACGATGTACGATCAAATCGAGCTGTTGGCTGTTGGCTTTGTCACGTGAGCAGTTGTTTCGGTGGCTTGAATAAGTTTTATTTTAAGGACAAGATATCTCTGTCTTTGTGCTATTGGGTCGTCCAAGTTCTATTAAATTGACGTCTCGAAACTTTCTCTTAAATACCCTTTGTATTGAGCATACCGATTGGGATCCCCTTGTAATAGCAGAGAAAATTGCTCATAAAATTTTTTTTCAAATCCTAGTCATCTAATGTTATTCAACAGCTCCCAACCCGCCTCGTGTTTCACTAAATATAAATAATAAAATATTTTTTATTTTTTAAAAATAAAATATAAAACAAAATTTTAAAATAAAATAATTAAAACTCTCGGGTGGTCGGCCACCCCAACTGAGCCTTAGGAGTGGTTTTGGCCACCCCAAGGGCCGGTTGGGGGGTGGCCAAAGGGTGTGGCTCCGAATCATCCCTTAGGGCCATGAGGGTGGCTTCTACCACCCCCAACCGGCCCCTAGGGTGGCCAAAGCCAACCCCATGGCTCAGCTGGGGTGGCCAGCCACTCAAGAGTTTTAATCATTTTATCTTAATATTTTGTTTTGCATTTTCTTTTTAAAAAATAAATAATATTTTACTATTTATATTTAGTGAAACACGTGGCGGGTTGATAGATGTTGGATGACATTAGATGGCCAAGATTTGAGAAAATTTTGATGGGCAATTTGCCCACTATTGCCGAGACCCAATTCATCATTCATAAGGGATCCATCGAAGAGTAGAAAGATGCTTCCGTTTTTCCTTCCCTCGCCTAAAGCTACTGAGTTTTGATGTTATAGGTGACCCTAACACAAATCTAACGTATGATAATTTACTTATAATTTTTTGTTTTTTTTTTTTAATTTTTAAATACTGGTATAAATTTAAAACCCTAAATTCTAAGATGCAAAAACAAATCCTTAATTGTAAATATATAACTTATGCATTGTAACCCATTTTCATAATAATTGATTATTATTGTGTCAATATTTTTTGTATAGTTGATATCGCACGTCCACCTTTGCCATGTATGCACTCTCCATTGATCTCTTCGCCTTTTATCTACATGTTGCCCCATCCTTTGGTGTTTAGATTCCGCTCGTTCATCCGGAAGCTTATTCTCACTTTCTTTCACAACAAAATGAGAATAGTTATCTATTTTATTTGGAGTCGGGCAGAGCATGCTCATTTATTCAAGGATGCAGAAAAAGGTAATCTTCATGAATTGCCTCATCTCATTCATTGTCAATGCCCACTTTATTGTAGTAAAACTCATATGCTCCAAAAATTATGGGTGTAAAGGCGATTTCGGTTAACAGTTATTAGTAAAAATTACTTATTATAATTGTCTTAACAGTTAATAAATTTCACTAACCGCAACTGTAACCCCTTAGCGGTTAGTTACTAATCGCCGATTAGCGGTTAGTAAAACATGTAATAACTGTTTTTTCAAAATTTGGCGGGCTTCTTTGGGCTTTTTTATTTTTGACTTTTTAGACTTTCTCAAGATAAACATATAACAAATTTTCAATTTTTAGCTTTCTTTTTTTTTTTGGATCAATGTAGCATTTTTTATCTTTTTTTTTTCCTTTTTTTTTTTTTTTGGTGCCTTTTTAGTGTCTTCTTGGGCCAAATTGCAATAAAAAGAGCCCATATTGAAAAACCAAAAATATTTGACCCCAAATTTATATTTACTTGTAATTTTTTTTTTAAAAAAAAAAATTCTTAAATATAAATCATAACCTATTAAAATTTAGTTTTAACATGTAAAAAGTCCTTAAAATAACATTTAGTTTTAACAAGGATTTGAACAGAGACTTCAACATAATCAACACAACAACATGTAAAAAAAAAAAAAGTTCCACAATCCTTATGGGTTAACTTTTACACAAGAAATTATACAAATAAAACTCTCATCAATTCTTTTACAAATAAAATTATAATGATAATACATTAATACTTCAATTATGGTTATAAGTAATACGTTGTTTAATCAAATATCAATTACTTAATTTGATATTATACTAATCACATTATCATTATACGTTAATAACATGATTAACTTTAATAAGTATTTGAATTGGCATTGAATCATATAATTAAGTATTGATCTTATACATTTATATTATTCAAAATGCATAATTGCATGTGTATAATGTATAATTATAATTTATAACATATATGTACTTATAAATTTATAACATACATTAAAACTAAATTTCTAGATACTTAATTGTTATATTAGTATGAACTTGGATACTTATGACTTATGAATTATGTCATATTATATATGTGTAATTTGTTATTATATAATCAAATGATTTAATGATCAATTGATTATGTTATATGTATAAATATTATTATAATTATAATTATAAAAATATATTATATCAAAATGTGGTTAGCGGTTACGGTTAATAAACTCAATAACCACTAACATCTAACCGTCATACGATTATAGCGGTTAAGACGGTTAGCGATTAAGCGGATAGCGATTAACAGTTATAGTGGTCAGCGAGTGGTTATTTACACCTCTAGCAAAAACATTCTCAATATCAGTCATCTTCATAATCTGTCATGAAGATGGCCTCTCTCACAATTTGGATAAAAGCTTTGTCCTTGATCCCAACCAACTAATATGATTGAAAACAAACTATAAAGGAAGAAAAAAATAAATGTTATATATCACATACGTTTATTTCACTTTGTTGAGCTACCTTTTGACCAACCCTTATATAAAAGTAATTTTAAAGGTAATTAGCGCGTCAACGTTAACAAAATGAAATATTAATCGTATAAAAATGGATTTTTACTAATGCATAAATGGCCTGAATTAAAGATTAAGAAACAAATTCCTGAAACAACTTTGTTAATTAACTAAGATTCAACGACCCAATCATGAGTAAAAATCAGAGTAGAGAGATAATCCGGACTAACATATTCGCAACTTGCTCCTTTTTCTAGGTGCTTTGAACAATTAACAAAAATAAGTCTCGATCTTCGGCCCGGTGAGAGACAGATACTGAGAGAAACGGAGGGGCCGGGGGTGTATTAACGACGTCGTGGAACGGCAGGGACGAGGATGAGCGACGGAAGTGGCAGCAGTCGCCGCAGTAGCAGAGGGGAAAGCGTCGTGGAAGACTGGGGGAGGTCTAAAGGCCGCTGCGGCTATTGCCAATCCCCCTGTTGCACCAGCATCTCTCACGGTCTGTCTTTCTTTCTATTCAATCACATAATTTATTTTGATTTGTTGATTGCGATTGAGCAAATTTTTTGTGTTGATTAATTTGCGTTCTTGCTGGTTGATTGCTTTGCTTCTTGTTAAATATTGCGAAAGATGCTTTATCATTTGGATTTTGGACAAATTATTAGTTCATTTCAACGCAAAGAAGTGCATGCCGGTGAGGTCAGATCGAACACTGTTAATTTTGCTGAATTAGAGGGTTGCAACGAGAACTAGGAGGATTTTGGGAGGTTTCGCTCACTGGAAAAGAGTGGAGCTTTGTCAGGGCTCTTAGTCCCTGATCACCGCTTGTGTATTACAGCGGAGGAACTGGATCAGTGATACGTGTGTTGTAGAGAGCTCAACATAGGCAGAGATGCGTACTCAGGCATTCATATGTATATCAAAAAGATTAACTGAAAGCAAAAAAATTGCTTGTTCTTATGTGAAGGTTTGTGTTCCATTTCAGAAAGTATGACCATCAGGGTTTCAAGAACAGTGTGTGTATGTATGCATACACGTATATACCATCTTTGGGTTTTAATAAACAACCATGAATATAACTTATCAAAAAATAAAAATAAAATAAACAACCATGAATATAAGATGCAACTTTCTGATTTGTTTTTTCCCTATTTTTCTTGTTTTGCAGGTTTATGCGCAGATAGCCTTACAGTTGATGACTACCAAGGTTGGTGGAATTGGATTCTTGCTCTCTTTTGCGAAATCAAAACTTAGTTATTTGCGCACAGATATTTAGAAGGACTTTAGATTGCATTTCCTACTAAAGGCCTTCAAATACCTTTGAATAAGAATAATTAGGGCCCTGAGCAAAAATATAGTCAGTTTTGTTAAGTTAAATACTTGCTTTTTAAATAATTTTTTGTTTTTCATGCCCCACGTAAATGGGTCATTGAGCGTGAGTAATGATATTGTGATAAGTACCTCTCCAGAATGCATTAAGATGCATATACAATGCTTCTTTTATCAACATCATTACATCTACCAGGGGATTCATGATGTTTCTTCTCTCTTCTATTTTCTGGTTTGATAGTTATAGTTATATCTTGATTGCCTGTCATAAATCTAATGGTCCTTTGGCAGATCTTCTTGACCGGGGTTGGAGACGCTCTGGCTCTTACCTGTACCAACCTGAGATGGAAAGGACATGCTGCCCTTCTTATACTATTCGGCTGAGGGCAGCTGATTTTATTCCTTCTAAGGAGCAACTTCGAGTGTCTAGACGAATGCAAAGGTATTCTAAGGTTTTGGAAGTTAAGTCATTTGCATCTCAATTCGTTTTATTACGTTATATTTTACAATTTAGGACCTCCTTTCTATATAATCTGCTTTAATTGAAGATGTTGTCACTAATTCCATGTGACTTCATTAGAAAATTTGAAATACATGATTGTGAGCATAATGAATGATTTAAAGAGGTGAAAGGGGTTTATTCTGTCCTTTGTAAGATAATGCAACTTTGCAATTTAAAATGGCTTATCTTATGATTGTTTTTTTATTCCTATTCTAAGTTTTATTTTCACTTATTTCACACATTAGGCCATGGGGTTTCTTTTCTATCTAGCTTTTCCTAGGAATTTTAGTGGATTGTTGTATAGCTGATAATATCCACCTTCAGCATCAGTAGACTAGTTTGCTTGATGTTGTTTGGTTAGTATTAGTTTCTAACCACAACTTAGCTTTTCTTGTATACCTTTCGTGTACGAGGGTGTTTCCTTTCTCGTTAATAAATTATTAGTCAAAAAATAAAGCATTAGTTTCTAAACACAGCTTATCTTTCTTCTGAATTTCATTCCATAATTTGGTTTTGAATATAGGTTTTTAGATGGCACTTTGGATATTAAGAAACCAGTCGAGCTCATGGAGGATACCTCCAAGGATACATGCAGCTGTGCTGGTAATGAAGTTTCAAGCTTGTCCACAAAGGAATCCTTGTCTAGTAACAATGGAAAGAAGAACGAAGCGGACCAATTTTTAAATTATTTGTCAGACCAAATTGACAATGCGGTATTCATATTCAAGGAAAGTTGGAAATTTCTCTGCGATATTCAATTACCAAAAGCTTCTGTCAAAAAGGTTTCAAAAGACAAAAGGAAGCTACTAGTTGAAGGATCAGAAGATCTCCTGTTCTCCAGCAATATTGCATTTCAAATAGCGGCTGCGATAAGGCGGCGGGCACAATCATTTGATAACCATGAGTTAACGCTACCAGGACATTCTGCCGAAGAAAATAAGTTTTCTCCAAAAGTTATTGCAGATAAATTGTCGAGCTCTTTATATCAGCTGGCAGAAACTTCTGGTCTGTTAATCAAGGCTTGCAATGGACACATAAATTTTTATTCTTCTACCGAGCAATCATTATCGGATGGAAGTGTTCAACAAGTTCATACAGTTTTAAATGAATCTGCAGCAGGTTGTGTAAGTAAAAAGGGCTGTTCGAAGAAGAGCTCTGAACAACCTCAGGGGAAAAAGCGGAGGCTTGAGATCCATATGAAAAGGTCCAGTTTTGATCCAGAAGAATTTGCTTTATATAGACAATATCAAACGAAAGTGCATAATGATTCACCAGATCATGTGACTGAAAGCTTATATCGAAGATTTTTGGTCGACACTCCATTAGTATTTGTTCCACCAACTGGCGATGGCACCGTTCCTCATTGTGGCTTTGGTTCTTTTCATCAGCAATATGTGATTGATGGCAGACTAGTTGCAGTTGGTGTAATAGATATCCTTCCTAGATGTTTGTCAAGTACATACTTGTTCTGGGACCCAGACTTTGCCTTCCTGTCGCCAGGAAAATACTCAGCCCTGCAAGAAATAGGATGGGTGAGAGAGAATCAAGTCCATTGTCCTAGTCTTCAGTATTACTATCTTGGCTATTATATTCATTCGTGCAGCAAGATGAGATATAAAGCAGCATATCATCCATCTGAGCTTCTCTGTCATCTTCGTTACCAGTAAGTACTTCTTTATCTATCAACCGTTTCAGTACCCTGCCCTACTTTGCTCACCAAGTTATAATCAGATCACCATCCATCCCCTATCACTTTTTGCTGGTCTCTGTGGCATTCAAAGTTTTAGATTGGGCTGACAAGCTGAAATCTTATTGCAGGTGGATTCCTTTTGATATTGCAAGGCCTTTGCTTGATAGAAAGCCATATGTAGTCTTATCAGATTTTGCCACTTCACAAAATGGGGAGTCATCACCATCTCAAGTTTGTGAAAATGTCGTGGAAGTGCAACATGACGGCATTTGCCAAGACTCGAATGATCTTTGTATGGAAGAGGATGGAGAAATGATTGATCCTAAATGTGAAAGCTCTGATGATGAATCAGGCCCAGAAAGCAGCGATATTGTTTTTACTGAAAGAGACGACAGTGGCATCAGTAATATATTAATTGGGTGGGAGAGATCTCGTTTGAGATACAAGGTATGTTTAGTCAAACCCCAGGTGCATCGATTACTCTGCAACATCTTATTTTTCTTAAATCAAGTTTGTTTAGGTGAACATACTCGTTCAATTTGAATTACTAATGGCTGTTCTGGTGTGGGTAAAACAGAAGTAACAACCAATGAAGTTGTTAAGGAAAAAGGAATAGTTTAACTGATTGTTGGCAATGTTGCTGCCTGCTGGGTAGGTCTAACAGAAGGCTGCTCCTACAGCTACATGATATAGTCATATAGGACTAAACCTGCTTCCAATGGACGGAATTACTATCATGTTGAACTCCTTTTTTTTTTTAATTATTTTTCTCCTTCTTTGTGTTTTTTATTTTTATTTTTTATTTTTGAAATGCCTTCTTTGTGCTTTTACTCACTCTCCACGTTGTTTCTTTCCTGAAGGATCTACGAGTTTTTGGTCGCACTGAGACGAGAGATTTGGAATCCCGGTTGCATAGGTACATGAGGGTCGTGGGTGCAGAGCTATCCGAGCGAATGGTTTATTCACTTTGATGACTCGATTTTTTCCGGAAGGCAATCAGAGAGAGATTATGTTCAGCTCAAGAAAACCGCCATTGTTAGAGCAAAAGCTGAAACCGAGAACAAAGTGATTGAGTTTTAAGGAACTGCCAATGGAGCTGAACAAAGCTGAGAAGGTAGAGAGAAAAAATTAAACCGAGTCCTTGAATTGTGTTGTCTTGGAATGGTTTGAAGAAAAAATTTGGAAAGTACAACATTTCTCTTCAAATGCATAACACACAAATAACCCGATTTTTTTAAAGGAGTAACCATTGACAAAGAGTCATTCATCCCTATCTCAGTTTTTGAAGACCTATTGGACTCAACTATAAACTCACCATTTGACATATTGGTGACATAGATCCAATAGAAGGCATCTTCTATTGTGCGGACATGTCTTCAAGAGGTAGCTCAATCGGCTTGGATCACACTTAATAAAGTGGAGGCTACTAGTTCGAATCCCTCTCCCCCTTCTTGTTCGGACATGTCAAAAAAAAAAAAAAAAAATAGAAGGCATTTTCTCGTTAGATGTGTAAATGACGTCATATAATAATTTATGAGGCATTATTTACATTAATAGATACAATAATATTATATTTTACAGTCAAAAGTAACAATATTAAATCTTTGTCCGTGCAACACTCATTGTTCAATCTATGCTCAGATTCACGTGATAAATCAAATTAATGGATATTTAACAGCCCAATTATGAATGAGAAAATAGAACGAAATATATATATATACCATCACCTGCTGTCCAACGGATATCTCCCAAAAAAAGATTTTCAGTTCTAGAGATACCCTCTCCAAGCATTCCATGTGTGAGCTTTTTGATTCCCAAAGTAATGGTTCTCTCCCTCTCTAATTCAAAACTATTTGATCCTTTCAAACATTCAATTCTCACACAAGCGACTGAGAAGTGCACGATCGCAACAGTTGTTTTCATTTGTATGGGACCCGTTCAACCGTCTTATCATAATGCTTCATTGCAAAACAAGAAATGCCATAAAAGAAAAATACCTGTAAGTTCAAGATGCCACTCTTAGCATCATTCTCCGAATATCTGACTTTATCTTCCCAATTAAACAATTCCAATTCCAAACTTACAAAGGTTCCATTCTTTCTTATTTTAACTTTCTTTTTTTTTTTTTTTCAAAACACTTTCTCTCTATTTTAATTATTTATTTTTACTATTTTATTTAAATATTCGTTTTCAATGATTTTTTTTTTTTATTTGTTCTTTATTGAGAGGAAATACAATGTTAGAGATTAAAAAAAAACACTTTGATTTTACATTTGGTGATTCTATAGTCCAAGTTGAGCGGAATGCAACTTAATTTGGTGCCATTTTAGGATAAAAAGCTAGCCAAAATAATATTTACATGATACAAATGCTACTTTAATGTTCGGACAAAAGAAAGTGTAAAAAGAAGAAAATAATTCTAAATGGTCAGTGTCCTACTAAGAATGATAGGACTATTAAAATTACTTTTGGATCAAAACTTAATAATGATCGATCACAAGTTAAATAGTAATTTTAATAATCACATTATTCTTAGTAGAACAGAGGCAGACATTCTTAGAATTAATGAAAAAAAAGGAAAGACTACAAAAAAAAAAAAAAGACAAAAGTACTGGAAAAATAAATAAGAGTTTCTATATTTTAGCCGAGTGATCGAGCCAGAGACTTTCTCAGGGACAGGACAGAGAATTCGAGAGAAACGAAGGGTTTGGGAGTGTTAACAACGTCGTGTGATGGCAGGGACGATGAGGAGCGATGGAAGTAGCAGCAGTCGCGGCAATAGCAGAGGGGAAAGCGTCGTTGTCGACTGCGGTAGGCGCAAAAGCTCTTGCGGCTATTGCCGATCCCCCGGTCGCACCAGCGTCTCTCACGGTCCGTCTTTCTTTCTATTCAATCGCATAATGTTTTTGGCTGCTGAATTGTCAGGTTTCCGACTTCTTTCTTTTCATATGGCTTGTGATTGTTTTTTAAATTTTGGGGGAAGAACGCGTATCTGTTGGATTTTGGACAAATTATTACTTCATTTCTATTCAAAAACTCCGTTAATTTTGCTGAAATTTGAGGGTTACTATGAGAATTAGGCAAATTTTGCGAGGTTTTGTTCATGAGTGGAGCTTTGTCAGGGTTTTTAGTCCCTGATCAGTGATACATGTGTTGTAAAGAATTCAACATAGGCCGAGATGCGTATTCAGGCATTCATATGTATATCAAAAAGATATGTTGAAAGCACGAAATTGTTTGCTCTTATGCTTGCATTTGTGTGCGGGGGTGTGTGTGTGCATACACGTTTATATCATCTATCTTTGTGTTTTAAACAGCCACGAATCTGAAGTGTAACATTTCTGATTTGTTTTTGCCCTATTTGTCTTGTTTCGCAGGTTTATGGGCGCATAGCATGACAGTTGATGACTACCAAGGTTGGTGGAATTCGCTTCTTGCTCTATTTTGCAAAATTAACACTTGTATTTGCACACAGATGTATAGGACGACTTCAGATTGCACTTCATACTACCTCAGTCAGTTGACTCTTGTGTCATAAAAGGGTCGTGTGGAGTCCTTGTTGCCCAACAGCAAAAATTGGGGTGGTGCATTGTTGCTGTGCTGCTGGGAATTTTATGGTTGTCTCACTCATATATAGTATAGATGCAATCATTATGGGTACATCACAATCGTAATGTTATATTTTTCTCCAAAGTCTTCCCTTCATCCCTAGAGGCCTGGTGATACTACTAATGGCCTTCAAATATCTTTGAATAAGAATATAGCTAGTTTTGTTACGTTAAAGAGTTGCCACTTTCAATAATTTTGTGTTGTTCATGCCCTAATTAAATGGGACATTGAGTATGAGTAATGATAGTAATGTAAGTACCTCTCCGGAGCGTACAAGATGCATATAGATTGCTTCTGTGTTTCTTTTATTAATCCCGTTACATCTGCCAGGGGATTTATGATGTTTCTTTTCTCTTCTATTTTCTGGTCTGATAGCTTTCACAGCTTGGCAACCATAATAATATATGTTAATTTATGTTTCAACTTTCAGCGCTTTTGTTGGTTATAGTTATATCTTGATTGCCTGTCATAAATTTAATGGTCCTTGGCAGATCTTCTTGACATGGGCTGGAGAAGATCAGGCTCCTTCCTGTACAAACCTGAGATGGAAAGAACGTGCTGCCCTTCTTATACTATTCGTCAGAGGGCTGCTGATTTTATTCATTCTAAGGAGCAACTTCGAGTGTCTAGACGAATGCAAAGGTATTCTAAGTTTTGGATGTTAAGTCATTTGCAACTCAATTCTTTTTATTACCTTGTATTTTACAATTTAGGACCTTTGTTTTTTTAATGATCTACTTTAACTGAAGTCCTTGTGACTTTATTAGAAAACTTTTGTGAGCATCGTGAAGGACCTTAAGAGGTGAGAGTGGCTTATTCTGTCCTTTGTCTGAGAATCCAACTTTGCAAGTTAAAATGACCTCATCTTATGGGTTTTTTTTTTTTTTTTTCCTATTAATTTTTGAATGTTTTCTAACTTATTTCACACACTAGACCACGGGGTTTCTTTTCTGTCTGGGTTTTCCTTGGAGTTTTAGTGGATTGTTGACTGGCTGATTACATCCACCTTCAATATCAGCAGATTACATTTGCTTGATGTTGCTAGGTTAGCATTAGTTTCTTACCACAGCTTATCTTCTGATTTTCATTCCGTATTTGGGTGCTCAATATTCCTAGGTTTTTAGATGGCACGTTGGATATTAAGAAAACAGTTGAGCTCATAGAGGATCCGAATACTTCCAAGGGTACGTGCAGCTCTGCTGGTAATGAAGTTTCAAGTTCGTCCACAAAGGAATCCTTGTCTAGTAACTATACAAAGAAGAATGAAGCAGGACAAATTTTAAATTATTTGTCAGACCAAATTGACAATGTGGTACACATGTGCAAAGAAAGTGGGAAATATCCTTACGATATTCTATTACCAAAAGCTTCTGTCAAAAAGGTTTCACAAGCCAAAAGGAAGCTACTAGTTGAAGGATCAGAAGATCTCCTGTACTCCAGCAATATTGCATTTCAAATAGCAGCTGCAATAAGGCGGGCACAATCATGTGATAACCGCGAGTTAAGACTATCAGGACATTCTGCCGAAGAAAATGAGTTGTCTCCAAAAGTTATTGCAGAAAAATTGTCGAGCTCTTTATGTCAGCTGGCAGAAACTTCTGGTCTGTTAATCAAGGCTTGCAATGGACACATAAATTTTTATTCTTCTAGCGAGCAATCATTACTGGATGAAAGTGTTCAAGTTCATACAGTTTTAAATGAATCTGCGGCAGGTTGTGTAAGTAAAAAGGGCTGTTTGAAGAAGAGCTCTGAACAACCTCAGGGGAAAAAGCGGAGGCTTGAGATCCGTATGAAAAGGTCCAGTTTTGATCCAGAAGAATTTGCTTTATATAGACAATATCAAACGAAAGTGCATAATGATTCACCAGATCGTGTGACTGAAAGCTCGTATCGAAGATTTTTGGTGGACACTCCATTAGTATTTGTTCCTCCAACTGGCGATGGCACCGTTCCTCATTGTGGCTTTGGTTCTTTTCATCAGCAATATGTAATTGATGGCAGACTAGTTGCAGTTGGTGTAATAGATATCCTTCCTAGATGTTTGTCAAGTAAATACTTGTTCTGGGACCCAGACTTTGCCCTCCTATCACTAGGGAAATACTCAGCCCTGCAAGAAATAGGTTGGGTGAGAGAGAATAAAGTCCATTGTCCTAGTCTTCAGTATTACTATCTTGGTTATTATATTCATTCATGCAGCAAGATGAGATATAAAGCCGCATATCATCCATCTGAGCTTCTCTGTCCTCTTCGTTACCAGTAAGTTCTTCTGTATCTATCAACCGTTTCAGTACCCTGTTCTACTGTGTGTTGGAGCACCATCCACCCCCGTACCTATCTCTTAGACTTGGAAGATTGTTTATCCAGATGGCATGGTTGCACTAAACCATATAAAACAAACTTACAGTTTACCAAAAAAACAAACCAATGAAAGGATATATATATATATATTTTTAACTTTTTCACGATTACAGATGTCAGAGTCGGATCATTTTGCACTGGGTTTGGCGGGTCCCTATTACTTTTTGCTTGTCTCTGTGGCATTCGAAGTTTCAGGTTTGGCTGACAAGCTGAAATCTTATTGCAGGTGGATTCCTTATGATATTGCAAGGCCTCTGCTTGATAGAAAGCCATATGTAGTCTTATCAGATTTTGCCATTTTACAAAATGAAGAGTCATCACCATCTCACGTTCCTGAAAATGTCGTGGAAGTGCAACATGAAGACATTTGCCAAGACTCGAACGATCTTTGTATGGATGAGGATGAAGAAACGAATGACCCTGAATCTGAAAGTTCTGATGATGAATCAGGCCCAGAGAGCGGGAATCTGGTTTCTATTGAAATAGATGATGGTGAAATCAGTGATATATTAATTGGGCTAGAGAGATCTCGTTTGAGATACAAGGTATGTTTAGTCAAACCCCAGTATTCAGTAGAACTCTTTTTGTTCTTCCTTGTGCATTCTCTCATTCTCTGGCACTGTTTCTTTCCTGAAGGATCTCCGACGAGCTTTTGGTCCCACTGAGAGGAGTTACTTGGAATCCCGTTTGCATAGGTACATGGGGGTCGTGGGTGCAGAGCTGTCCAAGCGAATGGTTTATTCACTTTGATGACTCGTCTTCATGAAGGGCACTCCCTCGAATGTCATCCCAAACAAAGGATGTATGTTCCTCAGTTTGCTGCCTGCTGATTCAAGTCGGGAGCTGGAAAATTAGGTATTGTGGAAGTTCATTATTACTTGGATTGGGGATTCTTTTTGTTTGATCCATTTTCCATGTCCAGTAATGAAGTACAGATTCCTATTCAAGATTCATGCAGTTTGTATGCATGTCTGTTTGTATTTATGTAATCTGTTTGTCAATAAAATGAACTGGGTTTTTTACTTGGTGCGTGTGCGGTTGGGGCCTTGATTTCACGGGCTAAAAGTGTATTTTTAAACAAAATCGCAAAAAGTTTCTTTCTTGGAAGTGTGTTTGAAAAAATAGCAGTTTAAAAATGTAAAAAAATGTTGGGAAAATTGATATTAATTAGCAACCAATTTTTCACCAAACTTTTTATGCGAAAGATAAGTTTGGAAAGAAACACACGCCAATCACACTTGTACACAAGGAGTTTATGTGGTTTGACAATATATTTACATCCACGTGGCGTGATCCGGTCTCCTTCTTTACTATTGAGAAATATTGAGTACAATGGTACAAACTTAAACCGCTCAAGTTTAATATTCCAAACTCAAGCCCTTAACCATTAGTATACTCCATTCAATTGTCCCTCTCAAACTCTCAAATACCCAATAAGAAAAACTCTCTACACTTTGTAAATGCCACAAAGTGCTCTCACCAATTTGAATTTTTCAGATGATCTCAACTAAGGACTACATGTCCTTTTATAGAGACTTAATCACGAAAAATATGAAAACAATTTTAACTTAATTGTTATTGGAAAAAGGAAACCATCATGAATATAAAGTCTTTTCTATGATGAAGATAAACATTGCGGTCTACACGTTTACCCACACGTTTTTTCTAAAAATCCAATTCCAAGTTGTTCTTAGACTCTTTTTAAAATTAACCTTATCCTCTTATAAATAAATAGGACTTGAGCCCACCAATTTAAATATTGATATTTTTCAGCAATTATCTTCACACTTGTTGACAATTTGAGCCATTATCAACACAAAATTCACATTTTCAAACTGTAATTTTACTAAACGCTTAATTACGTTTGAAAATCATTATTTTTCCAAACTGCATGTTTAGAAGCAAACACTTAGTTATTTAGAGTAATAACATCTGAAGTTATCTGGCTGGCATTTACAATTTCTAGATGTCTTTGGAATTGATTTTGCTTGTTCGGAAATCAGTTCTTAAAGTGCAAGCCACCCTTTCCTTTTCTCTTTTAGTTATTGTCATATTTTGAGCCGTTCATTTAAAAATTAGAGCTATTTTATCCCGTTTAATATCTAGGTATTGCATGATATCTCCATTTGATGCAGCAAACCTACTTGGAAGTTGACATTTTGATTCATGAAACAATAATTGTCCTCACTGTGCGAGATTATAGAATTCAAATAGAAAGAAATGTGATTTATAAGAGTAATATAATGGCACGGAACGAATCAACCCGTCCATTAAGGAATAAAGATGCTTTCCTTGTTGGCGACGTGGCGTGAACCAAGGACAGATGACAAAGCCAAGAAGCCAACTACCGAGGTTCCTTTATAGCTGATAATGTTTAAGAAAAGGGGTTTGTAATCGCAAATAATCACCGAGATGCTATGACACGTCATGATTGTCTTGCTATATTTGAGTAATGTTATTTATTTTGGAACAAAGTTTTCTTCTTAACCAATAGTTTTTATATATATATATATATATAATGCGTGATTCTCATATGTATTTTAACAAATATATAGAGGAATAATATGCACTATTATGCACGTGAAAATCACATACTATAAAGACAAATATCAGTTTAATAAACTGGGTTAAAAAAAAAAAAAATTCCAACTAAATTTGAAGGAAAACTAATCCTTTGTTTGGCCATAATCTTTGAAAAAATCTTGGTGCCTTTATTTTGAAGAACATCAAAATTCAAAAGTTGTTTTCTGCTCTTTCACCACAAAAATAGATAATCCAAAAGATCATTTATCCCAAAGCATTTTAAAAATGCTACTTAGAGATTTAGAATTAGGAAAAAAAGAAAAAAAAAATACAAAATACAAAATTAGTACATGGAAATGCACCAATTTGTAATAAGCTCCTTCAGGTTTAAAAAATTACTTAAAACTCTATGTGGTAAGTAAATGACAAATAACTTCTTATCCAAACTTCCTTTCGAAATTTTGTTGAAAACGGCCTCCAAACCTCTCCCAAGGATTCAGCTAACCCCTCTAGTCAGTTTGGAGTGGTTTGACCACCTCTTAGATTTTTTATTATTATTTATATTTATATTTCTCTATTGTTTGTTTTTATTTTTATATTCTTTTATATTCATCTATGTATTTGTTACCAATTTCCATATCTCGGAAGCGTCCAATAAAGTTAGAACAAAATAGTAACACCCATTTCCATCATTGGAATTTTTTTTTTTTATTCCTTTTGGTAGTCATAATTGGGATTATAAACAAATTGTTCGGTGATCTGAAGGGTCAACTTTTTGTTATAGCCAAATGAATAGAGGGTCAATTTGTTGGTCGGTTAATCTGTATTTTGGATAGGGTCAATTTGTTAGCCTATTGGGCAGTAGAATATACAAAAACTATTGAGTGTTGTAAGAAATACTTTCAACTTTTATTGCAAGTCCCTTACAAAATGTTGTGAAAATCTATGTAACACTTGCTACATAAGTTAATAGACAATTAAAAACTTACCTGTAAAATTTTATTGCTTAATTTTTTAACTCATATTGTGCTACTCAACTCATGTGACTTTGTAAGTTTGTAAAGAGATTATAATAAAAGCTGTAGTACCTTAAGCGTTTTCATCAATTGTTTCAAACCTTGGTCAAGGCAGGCATGGCCAACAGTCCTTCAGCTTCATTGCCATACCAAACTACTAGGAATGTTTTTGGTTCTTTGATCACAAGAACTTTGAATCTAGCCTAGTAAAGGACACTTCTACAATGACATTTCAGTACAGAGCTGGCATCAACCCAAAATCTCAATCTAAGAAGTGAGCTGAAATCACTTCAGGCAGAAACAAACTTCCACCACAAGCTTCAGAGCTGACATCAACCCTTGTTAAAAGCTTTTTTGTTCTTCCTTTGTTTTCTAATTCAAAACAAAAACATTAACAACCACCCCAAAACACTCAAAACTATTTTTACCTTATGTCACATAGGAACACCATTTCGATTAAAAAAAAAAAAAAACCCTCCAAACACATTAATAAAAGGAGCATAAGAGGCTGCATTTCTGTATTTCTGATGCAAGTTACATACTTAAGATTGAGAGTTTACCAGCAACTGAGTATTCAAAAAGTAATGGGAGATTCAATGGGAGTTTGAACAACTAAATAGGAATCAACAATCAAATGTTTTCATTAATGTTACCGACAGCAAGTTGGGCAAACTGCCAATATGAGGAATTACAAGTTCGAAATTCACATGAGTTGAATAAGAAACATTGGGGTTAAAGAATGTACACTTGAAAATGAAGGGTGAAGGATAATCAAGCATCATCTGCATCACTTCCACCAATATGTGCTCCATGGCTGACCCAGTAATTGCTTCCATCGGGACCTGACACCTTGTACCTACTCAAATAACGAACTCTACAACCATTATTTACCAAAAAAAGTAATAATAATAACAAAACTTCAAACTGGAATTGGAATTTTCTTTCTCCAAAGATCTACTGACCGTTCAAGTACAGATTTTCCTTCCTTGTACTTCTGGCCCTTTTCATGGGCAGTCTCCTGGAGAAAAAACAATCAACATAACAAACAGCCACGATAGAAACATAATATATACACTGAAAGTTTAAATCTTACATATTTCCACCCTACTATTGATCCACACCCAACACAAAAGATGTCAGCAACAGTGTGCAGCCCAGTCATCATCATTCTCTCCTCTTTTTCACCAACAGTCACGTTCACCCTATTGAAGCAAATCTCATGACTTATTTTTTCAAACAAACATGTGATGGGATGCCCATAAAATTCATCCAAGACTATCCTATTAGTACACCTGTAAATACTCCATCATGTAATTCGTCTTCTGTAATTATATTTACTCAGATGGACAAAAAATGACACATGATACAAAAAGACTGATGCAATCAAATGTTTATCTTCAGACAGATGTCCAGCCTGAGCAAGAGATATACAGGTTGCATCTTGTTCATGTCTGAGAGCATAAAACAGTAACTAGTTTCACTAACACAGCAGCGTTCTTGGTTGATGTTAGTACAGCATTTGTAATCGACACCTTATGGCATTGGCAAGTTATGGGATGGTGCTTCAATCTAAAAGTTAGTTATATGCAGATTATTTGGTGTTATTTTATAATGATGAGGTACCCAAAATCAAGGAAACTTACACTTTACTGAAGAGATAAGCTTTCCCATGCCTGCAGTGGAAAGACTGAATAAAACAACACGGGCAAAACATGTAGTCAGAACATTTGCTTCTTATAGAACTCCCAATCAACATTTGTTGGACACTGGAAATTAAGATGTTGAAAGTAAGGGAAAAGGAAGCAAAAGAAAAAAAGAAAGAGCCTTATGTATGCTGAATTATCATTAAAATTCACATTGAATAGCATCATTAATATCCAAAGCCTCATCTAAGTATTATAGGTAATCCTACACTATTATTATATGCGCTTTTCACTTTACTAGTGTTGTCTCCTGCTCAATTCTATTACTTGTGCTAGTATGGACACAAGCATATAAAAACAGGGGCGTGTGTGTCCATTCATAAGCACAAGTATGTGTGCTAACTGTCCCTGAGGAATTTGACATAGCCGCCTTTTATACTCCTCTGCTTGTAGGCTGCACATAGAACTAGAAACTGATTTAAATTCTGTTTGGTAAATTGAGAAGCACAACTTGACCACACAACACATAAGAATACAATAACTTCTCATTAACAAATCATACATTCCCGTGTTTTCATATTACCGCCATCATTTTACCTCATTAAGATACTAAAGATGAAAATGTGGCATCCACTTACTAAGCCTTAAATCAAAAACAACATTAAATAAAAACATAATCTGCCATTAAAAAAAAAAAAAAAAGACATCCTCCAAGCTTCCAGATCGCAAATTATAAAATCACAAATTACTCAAGAAGCATTGTCAAGTTCCCTTTCATGCCTACTTAGAAACCAGCCACATAGTAGTATTAAAACGAAATTTGCTATCAAAAGACATCCCCATTTCTGTCTTCTGAGGTCAGAAAAAAAAAACACCCAGTGGCCAGACTCTGATCACGTATCATCCCAAATGAACAGAGGTACCATTTGCTACCTACCCATAATAAATTAAATCTGCTACATCATGATTACCACGCACCCCAATAGCCCTTCTTGTCATTGTATAGATCTTACCTAACTTCTTCATCGGACAAAAATAGAATTACCGGATAAAAGCAAAATTACTAATACAATTGATCTATCACACAAACACACCTCTAAACAAATATAAGCACATAATCCATCAAAAAGCATACAAAAAAATATGCAAAAGTGGCATAATCAAAGTCTCAAACAAATTAACAACACCCGGATGGAAAGTTTCCATGAATATCACAAACTTAGAGAAGTCTAACTGATTCAAAGGAGGTAAGAGATCAAAACAACCTTGGAAACGATGTCTTCACAAAGTGCAAGATGGGTCCGGCAATGCTTGCAGCTATAGATCTTCCCCTCAAGATTCACCACAAACAACCTCCCCATGCCTTCCCTCTAAGATTTTTACCGAAATCTATGAAAAAATTGAAGAGAATATGACAATTCAAAGAGAGGGTCGTTGAGAAAATCGACGAGAGACACTAGCTTGAATAAAAGGTACGCCAAAAATTAAAGAATATGGAAGCTTTTGAGCGTGAAGAAACGGGAAAAAAAAAAAAAAAAAAACACATTAAGGAACGAACGAGATGCTGGAAAAAGGATTTGCTGAATATTACCTGGTCTGGTATTAGTCTGAAGTTGCAAGAAATATGGACCGAAGAACCATCACATTTCACCAGTTTATATGACTTTTTCTGTAAAAGTGGGAACCTGACAAGACGTGTATACTACGGTTTTGGTTTACTTTTAACTTCTTCTTTTTTCTTTTTTCTTTTTTTTTTTTCTTTTTTTCTCTCTATTTTTATTTCGATAATTTATTATTATTATTATTATTATTATTTTCTATCCGTTAAATTCACGTATGTCTTTATAGTAAGTAAGCAAATATAGTTTATAGCATTTTATAATAATTATGAAATAAAAATATACTTTAAAGCATTATTTATTTTATAATTTTTTTCTTTTTTCATTTATTTTCTCAATTTAAAAAAAAATATTAACAAACAAT
>NC_081547.1:28990344-28994409 GCF_901000735.1 Corylus avellana
CACAAGTTTTGTCATATATTCAGCTACGTTGGTATGTATTGGCTTATGTTAAGGACTTGTGTATATATATATATATATATATATTTTTAAGGAGGACTTGTGTATTATATGTACGTGGGAATTACTTCTTTTTTTTTCCTTTTAAAAAACTTATAAAATGATCTCAAATTATGGATTAAGGATATAAATAACTTTGGAGATCCTTTTAGAGGGCATTTATTTTGGTATCAAAAATCGTTTTATTGTAATGATGCATAGGTTACATGACCCTTCAACATTTCAATGTGTTGAGAAATAGTTCAATATTACATGTGGACAAGATTTTTGGCATATTTATAAGAAATAAGCAACCATCTCTTATTGAACCGGTTGTATGAGATGAGTTAGGCCCATAAATTTCTTCATGGTATCAGAGCCTACTACGGGACAAATGAGATCCACATTACTTACTCCGTGACAAGAACTAAGAAAATACCGACTTGCACGATAAGGAGGGTGTTGAGAAATAGTACAACATTGCATGTGGACAAAACTTTGAACACGTTTATAAAGAAATTGAAATCCTCTCTTATTGAACCGATTTTATAAGATGAGTTAGGCTTATAAATTTTTTCACAATATACAAAAATTAAAATAAAAAATACAATATAAACTTTGTACGATGAAGAAAAAGTAGAAAATGATGAAAATTGTTAACTGACATCTCAAAACGCTCTTTTTTAAAGTCATTTGTCATAAAAAGGTCATTGTTTCTTGAGTGTGATTTGCCATAGCTCTGCTTTTCCAATCAATCCCATACGCAAAAGCGAGGTATTTGTAATAAAAGTTCATTATTTCTTCGAGTGTGATTTATCATTTTTTTTTTGTGAGTATTTGATGAATATTATATAATTAGAAGATAAAGTCCGAAAGGGGAATAAATAGACAATAAATATAGCCATGAAAAAAGAATGGACATAAATTTCTTCTGCTTCTATAAATTGATCGACCGTCCCTCTCTAATAAAGATGAAAACAGAAATCTCGTTCTCAGCAGACAGTTCAATGATCGTGAAATGGATATTATTAATTCGAATCATTTTTTTTATTTTTCTTTTTTTGTGCGGATATATCAAAAAAATAAAGAATTTCCTCCTAAATAAATTTTAGAAAGAAAAAAAAATTAATCTAAAGCGTGTTTGTGATTGATTTTAAAAAATATATAGCTTTTAAGTAAAAAAAAAAAAAAAAAAAAACTTTATTTTTAAGCTTTTACCAAAGTGCAGTTTGACTATTTTTTGAGTAAAAAAAACCAAGTAAGTGCTTTTGAAAAAAAAAATTTATTAAACATGCTAGTTTTTGTTTGGCACAACTTTAAGGAACATTAAACTTACAAACAAATTTTACAAAAACACTTTTGCAATATGATTAGCACAACATAATTAGAAATTAGATAAATTTAACTTTTAAAAAACCCGATCATATTGTGTCAAATCATGTTGTAATTTTTTTTTTTTTTGTAAAATCGTAGTATTTTTCATTTATAAAATAGGTTAAAAAAATTTTCTAACCCAATTTAAAAGAATTTCCTCCGACTCAGATTTTGAACTTTGATTTAATATAATGAATGGTAAAATTGAAGAGGGTTCATGACTTAAAGTATTGAAGTCTCCAGTTCTTGGCTTAAAAATAAAAATAAAAAATAAAATTGTGTATTAGAAAAGTAGTTGGGACTGGGAACAAAATAATTGAGCAGAGTTGTTGCATCTATATGTCATACTACCAGTTACCCCAACTCGCTCCACCAACCAATAATGGTGCATTTGATAGGTGTCGAAAGGTCAGAGACTTAGAATAATAGTTATTGGAAGAAAAAAAAAATGTTTGGGGTATTACTGTGCTTTTATTATATATATATATATATATATATATATATATATTGTAAAAATCCGCGTGACAGATGGATTAGAATCTATTGAAATTTTTTAGTTTTTGAAATTTTAGATTTAAGTCGTTCATTTTCTATCCAATGGTCATTATTCTGTCACGTGTCCCACTACTAATAAAATAATAAATAAATATTTATTATTTTATTAGTAGTGGGACACGTAGCAAAATAATGACCTTTAGATGAAATTTCAAAAATAAATAAACAATAAAAATTAACAAATAAATTTAATTATTTAATAACTGATGTGATAAGTGTAATGCAGACTGTCAAATGAGTTAATACAAAACTTATAATCAAACATATTCAAAGTTTACTTAGAGTATGTTTAAAATTGCATAGTGAAAATAAACCTTTTGTCTATTAAAAAAGAAAACCCTAAGAGAATTTTTAGAAAGAGGGAAAAAAAAAAAAAAAAAAAAACTTTTTTTTTTTTTTTTCAGTTTTTTACCGAACGAACTCCTTATTATTTAGCACAACCTTTTATATATTAAAAACACTTGTTAAATTTCTTTAACGCAATTGCAAACAGACTTTTAATTTTTTATATGCTAAAAGGTAACACTTAATTCTTTCTATAAATTCACAAATATATTTTCATCCTTTTCACTTTTGTTAATATCAGTTCATTTTCGTTACTGTTTTTCATTGCATTGGTGTTTGCAATTAGCATGGGAGCATGAAATAAAAATACCCCCAAATTAAACTTTTTCCTATTGCTCAATATACTTTTATTAATGTGATCTTGTTAATTAGTCTTTAATTTTTTTACAAATTAACAAAATATAATAAAAATATGGTGTATAGATTACTCTAATAAAAAAACCTGTTCTAAAATTAACATAAAATCAAAATTATAAAAATCGAAACGAGAGAGGTGAGAAGGAGCCATCAATGACATCAGCCTTTGGGGGGGGCATCTTGGGCTCCATTATTACTCCCCACCCTCGAGCTCAGAGCCTCAGCACATTAACCTCTCAAAATTATAATAACAAGGTTTTGGATAATGGGCTTGCCACTCCAAGTCTCCAACTACATTACACATAGAAAATTATTAATGGGCCACTCTTTTGCCTTTTTTTTTTTTTTTTTTTTTTTCTTGCCCTTTTGGACTGACGTTCATCATTCATCAATTAAAAAATTCACATATTATTTGATTTTTGAAAGAATGTTAAATATCAATTAAATTATTAAATTTACTATTTTTTTTTTGTTAATTTAAACTTTAGAGATAAATAATGACTTCACAATTTAACCTAAATTTATTGAATAAGGTTGTGTTCTAGCATATTATGTCAAAATGTAATTTCCAACTAACCTCAAGAATTAGAAGGTGGCTTGCAGCAATAACTATGGTTAAGTCTGGTTTGCTACATTTATAGTTGTAATTTGTAAGGTTTTGTCTAGTTTGCTTGGTTTTTGTGTCTTACATCTAATTTGTAAGGAGTCTCTAGTCCAATCCAAGCAGAGCTCAAACAACCTAAGTAGTTGTTTAAGGCTTCAAGCAGTCAAACAAGTAATTTTTATTAAGGTCTCTCATAATTTCATACAATTCTATAAATACGGAGTTATAAGAGATCTAAATCCGGAGTATCAAAGGGCAAAAGAGGGTGAATGTGGCATATCTTACAAGTTACAAGAACATACTATGTACTATGTAACATTTCCAAAATGGGTATCCCAAAAAAACAAAGAAATACAAAGAGAAACTTGGGAGAAAGATAATATAGCATGGATGGTTTGTAATTGAAGTGGGGGGTCACTTGTTAAAGGTAGCCAAAAAACTGATTGGGCCTTTTCCAGTGACAGCAGCTTGGATTGCAAAGATGAGGAAAGCCACCATAGCTAGCCGAGCATGCTTGATTTCCGCCAGCTGAAGCCTGGCCTTCTCGTCGGGGTCGGCGGCCAAACCGAGGGGATCGAAGAAGCTGCCACCAGGGTACAGCCTTTTCTCTGGGTCCAGTTCTGCATTCCTTTGGATTTCAATGTAGCCGATCACTATCACCTCAATCCATATCAATGTTGTCAGGGAGAAGGGAAGCGGAAGGCCGAGGTACGATGATCCTTCCACCAACTCTACCTGATCAAATATGGCCGAGGTACCATTTATCACACCCGCTGCCTTGGTGTACGTGTTTT
>NC_081547.1:28994509-28999443 GCF_901000735.1 Corylus avellana
TTACTATTTTTTTTTTGTTAGTTTAAACTTTAGTTGTAGCAATAACTATGGTTAAGTCTGGTTTGCTACATTTATAGTTGTAATTTGTAAGGTTTTGTCTAGTTTGCTTGGTTTTTGTGTCTTACATCTAATCTGTAAGGAGTCTCTAGTCCAATCCAAGCAGAGCTCAAACAACCTAAGTAGTTGTTTAAGGCTTCAAGCAGTCAAGCAAGTAATTTTTATTATAGGTCTCTCATAATTTCATACAATTCTATAAATACGGAGTTATAAGCGATCTAAATCCGGAGTATCAAAGGGCAAAAGAGGGTGAATGTGGCATATCTTACAAGTTACAAGAACATACTATGTACTATGTAACATTTCCAAAATGGGTATCCCAAAAAAACAAAGAAATACAAGAGAGAAACTTGGGAGCTGAGAAAGATAATATAGCATGGATGGTTTGTAATTGAAGTGGGGGGTCACTTGTTAAAGGTAGCCAAAAAACTGATTGGGCCTTTTCCAGTGACAGCAGCTTGGATTGCAAAGATGAGGAAAGCCACCATAGCTAGCCGAGCATGCTTGATTTCCGCCAGCTGAAGCCTGGCCTTCTCGTCGGGGTCGGCGGCCAAACCGAGGGGATCGAAGAAGCTGCCACCAGGGTACAGCCTTTTCTCTGGGTCCAGTTCTGCATTCCTTTGGATTTCAATGTAGCCGATCACTATCACCTCAATCCATATCAATGTTGTCAGGGAGAAGGGAAGCGGAAGGCCGAGGTACGATGATCCTTCCACCAACTCTACCTGATCAAATATGGCCGAGGTACCATTTATCACACCCGCTGCCTTGGTGTACGTGTTTTAAAGTTGCTTTATTTTTATATATTTTTAAATGATTAACATAAAAAATTTCCTTAGAATACGTTAATTCGTGGAATTGACATGAAGATTAGTATTGCTAAAACTATGTTTTCTCATCGTCATCGGCGTCGTCGTCATCATCAACGACAACCATGAGTTTTGGGTGGATGTGCAATGGGACGCGATGAACAAAAGGCTGTTACCAGGTATTTCGGGTCCCATATTCCAGGGGACCATTTCATTTGGTGACAAAAACAAAGTTTTCAACATCATAAAATCAGCCCACACTCGAGGAAATTATGGAATTATATATCCATCTATAGGATATATATTTGCCAAAGTAATTTGTTTTTCGATCTCCTCCTATATATTTTTGCTGCGACCATTCACAATTGAGCGTCACTTAAATTGCCATAAAACAGTTCACATGTCATATAGACTATCATATCAATATTTTAGTGGTTGACGACAAGTATTACATGTATTATTAAATTAATTTATAAAAACACTTATAATAAAATTTGTAGTACTCCTATTAGCATTGTCGATCCGGCCACAGCAATAAAAATAATTAAAAACAACTAAATCTAAACCAGAAGACCTAAGCAACAAAACCCAAATCATTCTAAGTTGCTTACTATATATACTCAATTGGATCTATTTGCCCAAAATCTAAATCAACCTTGCCAAGTTAAAAATTAAGTAGCACCATAGATTGCACCATGAGTCATGATTCAGAGCACGCCGGCGTGCTTCAACAGTGAAGCACGCTAGGCTAAATTTTTTTTTTTTTTTTTTTTTCAAAAAAATTAAAATAATAAAAAAAAAATCACGGCCGGCGTGCTCTATATCTTTACCCTTACAACCATATATAGTACCCTCGTTAGAAATTAACCAACTCCTAGGCCTTCTAAAAAGAAAACATGTGGGGGATCTTTTTTCTTTCGTATACGTACGTAAGAATCATGTCAGTGTTCTTTTATGCAAAGATCTTCGTATATATTATGAGAATGAATGAGATATTGTTTAACGTATAATTAATATTGCCGTTTACCTTTCCAGCGTCCTGCCATGCAACACCAGTGAGTGCTTCGACAGCAACTGCACCAAGTGTGCCCAGCATCGCCCACCGACCATGAATCAGCTCGCACTCCCTAAACCTCTGCAGTCCAAACACCTCCGTGTATGGCTGAAACGGCGTCGGATTCACCTCCGGGCTCTCGAACCTGATCCCGATCACGTCGCCAGCCTCGTTCTTCGCCAGGTTCTGGTCCAGCGAGTCGAGATCGAACTGCAAGTACTCCGCCGGCTTCCCGAACCCGAACGGGTCGAACCCACGGTCCCCCACCATGGTCCCGTCGAGCCACTCCGGCGGCTCAGCGCCCGGCAACCACACGAGGCGGCCCGAGTCGGGAAATTTTGGCGAAGCTTTTTTCGGAGCTGGTGGCGCCTTCTTAGTGCCGAACCCGAACCGGGCTTGGAATCTTCCGGAGCTTGGTTTGGGGTTATGGATACGGGTCCCGAAGAAGTAGGACGCGGCGGCAGATGTGGTGGTGGTGGCCATTTTGGTGGGGTGCGAGTGTGCGAGTGTAGTAGGTACAAATTTAAGGAATATATATATATATATATATATATATTGTTTGTAGGGAAGGAAGATAGTGATGGGTGTGGGTGGCTGAGGCTTATCTATCTTTTGCCTTATCTGCTGGCCTGTACGAGCGAGGCTGTGTGTGGTTGATGCCCGCTTTACTTTATACTTTTGGAGAAAAACAGTAATTTTTTTTTAAAAAAAAGAAGAAGAAATCTATCATTTTTATTCATATAAAGCAAAAACTCTAATAAATCATAGCCAAAACTATGAGATTAAAATATCATAGAGATAAATATAAAAATCTTATAATCAAGTTTTATCTATGACTTTAACATTTGCTAACCCATATTCAAATTTCAGGAACATATCTTCTGGCATACTCAATCTAATACATAAGTAGCTCATATTCACAATTTTTATTTTCTCAACCATGGGAGTAAAACTCTCACATCGAAACTAATCATCTTCGACCCAAAGGCTAGGTTAAAAACTTTCACCCCTAATATCGCTCATAAAAATAGATCTAAGGATAAGTCAAACCCTTATTAAAAAAAAAAAAAACACAATAAAAAAAGAGCCATTAAATAGCTACAACAACTTGGGTGAAGGAGGTGAAGTGCACTGGCCGGTGCGTGGTGGACGAGATTGAGCCGTTTTGCGTCGATAGAGAGCTGAGAAGCCAAGGAATACGGTAGGTTGGTGCGTGGTTGAGCGAAACCAGTTGATAAGACTAGATTTAGATTTGAAAAACTAAATCTAAAGTCCAACTGATTCCAGGGAGGCGAAGAGTGGTACATGACAGTGGAGGGCGGATGGAGACAGCACAACATAAGCAAATGGATGGCCAAAACAACTGGACTGGTTAGAATAACCAAAAAAAAAAAAAACTGAAAAAAAAAAAGAAAAAAAAAAGGAGGGAGTAGGGGGAGAAGAAAAACAGTAAACTTGAGGGGTTCTTTATGTCAAATGACTTCTTTTAGGTTTACTTCCCAAAAAAGAAAAAAAAAATCTCTAATGTTTAAAATTAATTAAATTACTCTTTTATGGTATGTTTCTTTTGATCGTTTCACCCATCTTTAAAGAGTAACTCAATTGGTTGGAGATCACGCCTCATAAAGTAGAAGTCACTAATTCGAATTCACATCCTTCATTTCCACCCCTAATACTTGTTATTAGTATTTTTAAGTAAATGTAATATTTTAAATGTTCTCACTACAAAGTAACAAATAATACCATTAAATTATACGAGTTTATATAAGTTAGGCTTCTTTAATAAATAAATCTAAATTTATGTTCAAGCTCAATTTATATAATAAACGAATAAAACTTGAGTCGAATTTATATGGCCGAGTTTGAGTTTTTTTATGAACAACTCAATTCATTTAGAGTCCTAATTGAGCCTTATTATGGACTATTTCATGCTCTCTTAGATGAGTGGAAAATGGGCCAGCAAGGGGTTCCTAAACGGCAGTCTTTTTCTATTCTGTAGGGATAAGTTTAAAGTGGATGCAAAGTCCATATCATTATTGATTATTTTCATAACATCTGCTTTCATATAATATATATTTCCTTGTGGAAAGGGATGGTACAGAAGAAACCAATATGGGTTAGAGAAAGTAATATCCATGGATTGGGGACCATAACTTTACATAAAAGAGGGGAAATCAAAAACGGTGTGTCGTCTTCCAATAACTGCCAAGAAAATGGGTGACCGTCAAATCATCAGCAGGTAACACGATCATGGCCCAAGGAACAAGAACAACAAAGAAAAAAACACTAGAGTCAACCTCAGATGCCCTTAAACAGTACCACGTGTCACTTTTAACACCTCCCACAAATATCTTCTTGGCATCTTTTGCTGTCTCTCTGCTTTACTTTCTTTGTCTTGGATTGATAATTTGCTCTCGTTAGCGTTCCTTCTCTTCCATCGCAGAGGTACACGTTCAGTTTCTGCTTAATAGTTATTAAGTTTTAATTGTAGATTATGGCATATGATCCTCAAGATTATTTGTTAGTTTATGTTATATGATTCATCAAATATTTCTTTAACTCTGTTTTCTCTTTGTGGGTACTCTAATATCATCAGTTATTTTACTTGTGATTTATTAAGCTATTATGCTCAACATAATTGCGTTTATAGAAACAAATTTAAGTTCTTTGTGGTTTAAAAAAAATAAAGAAAAATTGAATTGGCTTGCTGACATGTCCTTCAGACGATCAGTTCTGTTTTGAAAAAGTCAAAAAATAGTGTAGTTTTGTGGCTATGAATCGATTGCACAGGAAAGCTTCTTAGATGTTTTAAGCAATTTTCTAGACGGCCGGACTGACGAGAAAAGGTCACCAGAAACCGTCGGTTTCGGAGGACTGCAGAAACTCCGATGCCTAAGTTAGTGATGGCTCTAGCTCTAGGAGAGAGAGAGAAACTGAATTGAGAGTGTGCAAGTAGAGGAAGGATAAGTGTACCGGGTGAGAAGGCCTCCCCCTTTTATGGATTCCCGCCTAAA
>NC_081547.1:28999463-29002266 GCF_901000735.1 Corylus avellana
ACGGTCGGACTGACGAGAAAAGGTCACCAGAAACCGTCAGTTTCGGAGGACTGCAGAAACTCCGATGCCTAAGTTAGTGATGGCTCTAGGAGAGAGAGAGAGAAACTGAATTGAGAGTGTGTAAGTAGAGGAAGGATAAGTGTACCGGGTGGGAAGGCCTCCCCCTTTTATGGATTCCCGCCTAAAACTTGTTACCTTGGAAAATTGGGGGAGGTAGTATGGCGTGAGCAGACAGTTATTCGATGTGGCAAGGAAGGGAGATTATGTGTGGTGCGCCCCATTGTGGCCTAGACGCGCCTTGGTGAGACAAGTCTTAGAATTGGGCGATGGACCGTTTCTCGGACTGTCGGGGCCTAGCTGGTTTGAGCGGTATTGGGCTGCCCGACCTGGCGCCGTATTGGCTTGTTCTAAGAACTAGGCTTGATGAGCCAAGTAAATGGGGCCTAAGGGCCCCTAGGTACACCATTTGATAAAGTGCTTCAACATTAACACCATTTCCATAGGTCGTCTCCGCCAAGATTCAAAGTGTAACGTGTTGTGTGCTTTGATATTAATGTTAGGTAGCTAACTAATACGCCAATAGTTTAAGAGCGGATGAAACATGATAAGTTAGGCCTTTAAACTTATCCCATACTAGGCTGGCCTAATCTAGTGCTCATACTCCAAATTGGGCGCCACCAGCATCATAACACTATGTCTCATTAAACATAGGTTTAGATGTGTAGTCACAGCCTGACATGGCATTGGTGTTAATATACTGGTAATCCTTGATCCTTGATATTGTTATTTGGGGATGACAGCCTTCTATCTTACCAACGGATAGATATGTCAGAACAACGACAATCATCTTTAGCGCGGACTAATTGGATCAATCTAATTTTAGCCCAATTTAAGTCATTTTCATTGTTTAATCTTGCTAGTTAGGTAATGGTATACTGCATATACTGCTATTGACTTTAAGTGAATTGTGTTGTTTCAGGGATCTTTATATTAACAATGAAGGTTGCAAAGGGCAAAGCATCAACAAGGAAGGACAAAACGGAACTATCAAAGCCAGTTGAGGAAAGGTAATTCTGTTTTTGTCAGATTTTGTATCCAATCAATGTTTTTTGAATGACTTGGTTATTTTAATCTGATTGTGTAACGTTAGCTTCAAGTTTGATTGTTGATCAGAGAGTCTTGGTGTGGGTTTTTGTAGTTAATGCTAGTGTCATGTCCATGTTTCTTTTTTTTTTTTTTCAGAAAGATTGGAAAGCGAAAGGCAGCACTTAAGGCTGATAAGAGTCGCGTGACATTGACCAAGAAAGCAAAATTGGACAAAAAAGATCCTAACAAACCAAAGAGGCCTCCTAGTCCCTTCTTTGTTTTTCTGTAACTTTCTCCTATTGTCCAACGGTTTAGTGTGTATTTGTCTTTGGGGGAAGTTTCTAGCTCAAAGGCTCACAAAAAACATACAATGGTATTACTGCAGAGAGGAGTTCAGAAAGACTTACAAGGAACAGCATCCCAACGTGAAGGCTGTTTCAGCTGTAAGCATTTAGCCTGTATTCCATGTTACTTTTACTATAAAGTGTTGTTACTGAGTTTCATAAGCCATTTTATCTGCAATAGAAATTAATCTTGCTACTGGATGTTGTATCTGAAGGTGGGAAAAGCTGGTGGCGGGAAGTGGAAATCCTTGTCTGCTGCGGTAAGTACTAAAGTGTTTTCCTTGGAAGGTACTTGAATTGGTTGAAATGAGTTGAGGACAATAAGTCATGAGACCACCTCCTAAGCTGGTTACTTTAACTTTGGAAACCTATGGATTCAGTTTATAAAGGTGCTGCATAAACCTTTCACTGTCGCTTCCACTGGACCTGATTATGCACCAAGCACATGTTCGGTGACTTTGGAACTTCAATGGTGTGGCCAAGCCAATACCAGTCTGGTGTAAACTGCAGGTGCCTTCAATATTTTGTATTGCTTGGGCCTGAAGAAGGGACTGGATGGTGGAATTTGACATATGCATCCCTTGATTGATGTGGCAAGTTGGAATTTAGCACATATATGAATTAGTTGATATAACTAGTTATGCAAAGGGTATATTAAGTTTTTTAGTGCTGTAAGTTCTATTTCTCCATCCATGGCTTGATTGGTGGCTACAGAAATGTAGATACTCTTTGCATTTCTCATGTGATGTTTAACTGGACCTGATTTTGGCAGGAGAAAGCTCCATATGAAGCTAAATCGGCACAATTGAAGGCAGATTATGAGAAGCTGATGATTGCGTACAACAAAAAACAGGTGACTTTCTGGATCACTTTTTTGGAAGAAACTAATGCTCCATCCTTTGCTGCTTTCTTTTGTCTCTTGACTCAATTGTAAACTCAGGAAAGTACGGATGATGAAGATGAAAGGCCTGGCAGGTCAAAACCTGCTGTGAATGATGAAGATGATGAGGAAAGTGGGGAGGTAATCTATATAAGCTATGATTTGATGCATATCAGCTGCATAGCATGTCATTCAAGTCTTACGTCTGCAATGGTTTTCGTCTAACAAGAAAAAAAAAATTGTCATCTTCCCATTTTTGGTTGCTAAATAAGAAATAGAAGCTGCTCTTCAAAGTCATAGATCTAGGAATATAAGCAGTCCAATTTTTAAGTGATCGTGAACCTCGATTCACAATGCTGTAGACTTTGCTTTGTGTCCCACCTAATTGAAAAAGAATTCAACCTGTTCAAAACTTAATGGCTAAATTACACTTTACCTCCCCTCCCTTCCAAACTATCATCCTACTTGCACTTGCATCTCTAAACTGCAATTA
>NC_081547.1:29002286-29065004 GCF_901000735.1 Corylus avellana
TATCCCATACTAGGCTGGCCTAATCTAGTGCTCATACTCCAAATTGGGCGCCACCAGCATCATAACACTATGTCTCATTAAACATAGGTTTAGATGTGTAGTCACAGCCTGACATGGCATTGGTGTTAATATACTGGTAATCCTTGATCCTTGATATTGTTATTTGGGGATGACAGCCTTCTATCTTACCAACGGATAGATATGTCAGAACAACGACAATCATCTTTAGCGCGGACTAATTGGATCAATCTAATTTTAGCCCAATTTAAGTCATTTTCATTGTTTAATCTTGCTAGTTAGGTAATGGTATACTGCATATACTGCTATTGACTTTAAGTGAATTGTGTTGTTTCAGGGATCTTTATATTAACAATGAAGGTTGCAAAGGGCAAAGCATCAACAAGGAAGGACAAAACGGAACTATCAAAGCCAGTTGAGGAAAGGTAATTCTGTTTTTGTCAGATTTTGTATCCAATCAATGTTTTTTGAATGACTTGGTTATTTTAATCTGATTGTGTAACGTTAGCTTCAAGTTTGATTGTTGATCAGAGAGTCTTGGTGTGGGTTTTTGTAGTTAATGCTAGTGTCATGTCCATGTTTCTTTTTTTTTTTTTTCAGAAAGATTGGAAAGCGAAAGGCAGCACTTAAGGCTGATAAGAGTCGCGTGACATTGACCAAGAAAGCAAAATTGGACAAAAAAGATCCTAACAAACCAAAGAGGCCTCCTAGTCCCTTCTTTGTTTTTCTGTAACTTTCTCCTATTGTCCAACGGTTTAGTGTGTATTTGTCTTTGGGGGAAGTTTCTAGCTCAAAGGCTCACAAAAAACATACAATGGTATTACTGCAGAGAGGAGTTCAGAAAGACTTACAAGGAACAGCATCCCAACGTGAAGGCTGTTTCAGCTGTAAGCATTTAGCCTGTATTCCGTGTTACTTTTACTATAAAGTGTTGTTACTGAGTTTCATAAGCCATTTTATCTGCAATAGAAATTAATCTTGCTACTGGATGTTGTATCTGAAGGTGGGAAAAGCTGGTGGCGGGAAGTGGAAATCCTTGTCTGCTGCGGTAAGTACTAAAGTGTTTTCCTTGGAAGGTACTTGAATTGGTTGAAATGAGTTGAGGACAATAAGTCATGAGACCACCTCCTAAGCTGGTTACTTTAACTTTGGAAACCTATGGATTCAGTTTATAAAGGTGCTGCATAATCCTTTCACTGTCGCTTCCACTGGACCTGATTATGCACCAAGCACATGTTCGGTGACTTTGGAACTTCAATGGTGTGGCCAAGCCAATACCAGTCTGGTGTAAACTGCAGGTGCCTTCAATATTTTGTATTGCTTGGGCCTGAAGAAGGGACTGGATGGTGGAATTTGACATATGCATCCCTTGATTGATGTGGCAAGTTGGAATTTAGCACATATATGAATTAGTTGATATAACTAGTTATGCAAAGGGTATATTAAGTTTTTTAGTGCTGTAAGTTCTATTTCTCCATCCATGGCTTGATTGGTGGCTACAGAAATGTAGATACTCTTTGCATTTCTCATGTGATGTTTAACTGGACCTGATTTTGGCAGGAGAAAGCTCCATATGAAGCTAAATCGGCACAATTGAAGGCAGATTATGAGAAGCTGATGATTGCGTACAACAAAAAACAGGTGACTTTCTGGATCACTTTTTTGGAAGAAACTAATGCTCCATCCTTTGCTGCTTTCTTTAGTCTCTTGACTCAATTGTAAACTCAGGAAAGTACGGATGATGAAGATGAAAGGCCTGGCAGGTCAAAACCTGCTGTGAATGATGAAGATGATGAGGAAAGTGGGGAGGTAATCTATATAAGCTATGATTTGATGCATATCAGCTGCATAGCATGTCATTCAAGTCTTACGTCTGCAATGGTTTTCGTCTAACAAGAAAAAAAAAATTGTCATCTTCCCATTTTTGGTTGCTAAATAAGAAATAGAAGCTGCTCTTCAAAGTCATAGATCTAGGAATATAAGCAGTCCAATTTTTAAGTGATCGTGAACCTCGATTCACAATGCTGTAGACTTTGCTTTGTGTCCCACCTAATTGAAAAAGAATTCAACCTGTTCAAAACTTAATGGCTAAATTACACTTTACCTCCCCTCCCTTCCAAACTATCATCCTACTTGCACTTGCATCTCTAAACTGCAATTATATACCTATAAAAATTACCAAAATGTTGAGTTGCCCCTTGTCAAATGTAGCCATTGTTTTGGATGGAAAATGTCCACGTGACAAGCATGTGTGTCACAATTATTTTGAAGTTACAAGTTTATCTTAATTGTGAAACTATACCGTTCTAGAAATAGAAAAAACTAATGCAAGGTCGGCAAATAAGGGGCCATCCTCTTTATTATAGGAGGAGGGGGTGGAGTTACGCCTCATATCAGATAGGAGTGTCTGTGCCATCACTCTATTTATAGATCTAAGTTGAAGTAGGTAATAGTTTAGAAGTACAAATGCAAATACAATAATAGTTTGGGACGGTAAAAAGTGTAATTTACTCAAAGTTAATTCAAAATTACTAAATGACCTCCCCCGGCGCAACCATATCAGACTGGCAACATATTTGGATCTCATAATTTGCAATTTTTGTTCCTTTTGTTCTACTGATTGATTAAAGAATTCGTTTTATCTGCCACTTTGGTCACTCCTAACACAAGTTGGCTTTTGATTATGTAATAGGATGAAGATGATGATGATGAGGAGGACGATGACTGAATGTGGCAAGCTCAAGCTCTGTTATTTGATTATGTAAAGTATCCAGTGCCCTAGCTCTGGACTTCTTACGATTGTACATTTGGGCTATGTTATTTGTATTAGTTTCTTGGTTGCTCCTTTATCTACAATGAATACACCCTCGTCTGTTGAATAGCTGATTTGTAAGCTTGATCCCAGAACTAACAATCAGTGGTTTTTGTATCTCCATGACTATTCTAATCTGCTCCTTGTATTGGGCAGTTAGAGTTTGTCTTAGCATATATAAATATCTTATACAATTCTCAACTACTTGTTCATTAGTTTTAACCATTTATTTGAAAAAAAAATATAAAAAAATTTGTTTTAATTACAACAGATTTATGAGGTTATGATTACGTGCATATATTTCATTCTAAATTTTGATGATAAATACTGCCATGAAAATCAACATTCCAATACATTCACAGCGAGTGTATGGTTAGAAATATGCATGAGTGGGCCTGCATGCTTTTTCTTTCCTTATCTAAATAGTGTCATGACTCTCTCCTTGAGAGGGCCCATCAAACACGATCAAAGTACTAAAACCCACCAAGATCCTAATGGGCCTTTTCCTTATCAATACATTAAAACTTTTAGCTTCAAACTCTGACCCCCCCAAAAAAAGAAAAATCAATAAAACAAAAATAACCTATTTTATAGTCAAGATTTTATTATTTTGTTGTATTGATGATTTAGCAAACGACCGTATTTTTTGGTATTTATTTGTCCATGGTAAATGGGATGTGGAAGTTAGGGTTGAAATTGGAAATAATATGGTGTGGCCCATTGAGGAGAAAAAGCAATGGTAGTGCAGTCTTATCAGTGTGGATGTTGTTGGATCATGGGCTACTGTAAAAGTTGATAACTTATAGAATTAATTAAAAAGGGCAACCGACTTTTGAAGCCATTATTATTATACCTAGTTATGGGGCACAGTCCAGCTCTTAAGAAAGTCATCATCAACAAATAGGCTGTAAAGAAGGGAATAATTAGATAAAGAGATTAGACCAAAAAAAGATTTTAGCAGATGTTCATGTGGAAGCCTAGAGACCATCATAATTCACATGTGTCAGTGTCGGAACATGTTGCCGGAAAGCGAGAATGAGATGGCCCCATGGTCGACTGGCCCATGGGCCACACCCATCATCAAAGTAAAACGCTAAAGCTAAAAAGAAAAAGGCCTCCCACAATCCCAACACGAAACCGATTATTATTTTTTAACATAATTTTTATCATTGTAATCGCATAATCTCCAACATTAATCATTCCCGATGTCAGTTCCAACAACATTGATGGCCTCTGTTATTAGTGTGAATCTTTCTCGTTGATGTCGGAATTTTGTCGGTGATTCAAGCTTTCACGTGCGGCACTGCAGGGTGAGAATTCAGAATTCAGAATTTCTTTTCTTTTCGTCTGTTTGCTTTTGGATTAGTGGAAATATGTTAAGTGGATAAAAAGGACTTAATTACCCGTATTATTATTGTTAATATATTAATAAAATGATTCATTTTTATTATTATTTTAAAGCATAAATCATGAATTGGAATAGAATTGAAGGGCAT
The DNA here is from genome assembly GCF_901000735.1 of Corylus avellana. Lineage (NCBI taxonomy): Eukaryota > Viridiplantae > Streptophyta > Magnoliopsida > Fagales > Betulaceae > Corylus > Corylus avellana. The sequence goes on from NC_081547.1 coordinate 29,006,613, forward strand.
TGAGTTGGGAGTGGGAAAGTGGCTTGCAAATCTACTGTTGAAAAGATGGGAAAAGAATAATGTATTTGTTGAAATATTTAGGCAAATGAAAAAAGGACATGCCGACAATGGATGATTCCCACAAAACCAACTAGACTAGTCCTTTCGTATACTTAGGTAGCTTTGCCCCCCATTTTTCAAGCAACATGCAGAAAAAATCAAAAGGAGCAAGAAACCGCGTTTCACTTTTACTGTTTTCACCTTGTTTTGTCAAGGCAAAAAGATTAATTGGGTTGATTATTTCTGGGAAATTAAGCTTAATGAATAACTGAGTCGATTAGTGAAATGATTGGTAGAGGTGAAGAAAGTCAACAAATGCTGCAGCATTAACAAAGGAATTGATGAGCATTAAAGGACAAGAAAGAAGAATTTTTTTTAAGTGGGGTTTTTTACTTTTTTTTGTTGTTGTACGTTGTTGTCTAATTCTACTTGATTAGAGACAAAGCAACCACAGGACTGAAGATTCAAAAGAATTTTAAGTGGGTTTAGGTAAGATTTCGCTATGATCCATCTCCAATAAGAACGGCTCCAACACTTTTGGTACTATAGGTGAAGAACATCATACAAATTAACCGGCCTAATTAACGTCTTCTTTTTCTTTTCTCTTTCTTTTGTTATCATGTATTCTTCAGGTTGTCTGATTTTATATGTTTTGTAATTATATTGTTGAGTCGAGATTATGCAATGTAGGATCTAAAGGCAAAACCACCCAAAAATTCTAATAAAGGAGAGGATTTAAAAATATATATATATATATATATATATATATATGAAAAAGCTTTCAGAAATGTAGAGGGAAGCGGCCCATATTACAACATGATTTGCTATGAAGTTGAAGTCGGCACATTAATTGAATTTTGAAGTATTTGTCTTATAGTGATTATACATTTCTATGTGTTTCTTACGTTTTCAAAATCATTTTTTCCTATATTCTATTCTTGGGTGGTGAGCAACTAAACAAAATACAAAAGATCCTGCAAGATTCCCGGGTTGAATTCAATCACAATCCAGCCCGTCCTTGATACCTGACTACCCTTGGCCACTTGGCATATTGCTAGGGCCTAAATCCACGAACTGCCTCCCCTCCCCCCCAACAAGATTTCGATGGATGCATGCATGATCCATGTGCTTTGCAATAGAAATTAGGGCTGACAACCTACACACCTTGTAAAGAGACGTCTCGCTTATGAAGTTTGGCATGTCATGCAATTTTCTGCTTGAATTTCATGAAATTAATTTGTGCAATAAATGAATGAGAGAAGCCGGGGCTCCAGTGCTTCTAGCAGCTCTCGAAGTTTAGGACTTACCTGATCGGGACACTTGTGTCCCGTATCTCCTCTTTCATTTGTTCTCTGAATTTTATAAAATTTGAATAGAAAATTTCAAGAGATCTTAACTCTTATTTCTCTTTTCTTTAAAAAGAGATATGTGTATAAGACTCTCTTGTTGAACAAAGCCTCACCCGTGAGCTCTTTGCATCGGCAAAGGCAAAGACTCTAATGTATATGCAAGAAAGTCTCTCTCCTAATTCTTCTATTATTATTCATTACCCGTCATTTTTAGGTGAAAAATAACAAGAGATTTAATTGGATCCATCCTTCCAACCACGACCACCTATCAATTCACTTGTCATGAAAGCATTTTACTTGGGGCTCCACCAAAATGCAAACGCATTGCCTCAATATGCCTTAAATCATATATTCCGAGCTCATTTAAGCATAATAGCTCGTAGGGCTAGTGGGCTACTACATATCATCAAATCCAATTATATCTAAAGCAAGCAAATGGGAAAATATTTTCTTTCTTTTCTTTAGGTAATTTGACATGGCAAATTAGAATTCATGGCAAACCTTTCCCTTCATTAATTAGGGTAAAATCCCCACGAATTACCCATCTAAAACAGAATGAGAGAAACCAAATTCTGTGAATATAAATAAGTTCCAAAGACCAAATCGAACCAAACAGTATGGCTAGGGCTGAATGAATCTCACCTTGAAGGACAATGAGGCAGAAGGTGGTGGTTTTAACTTGTTGTCAATCACTTTCAGTTGGAAAGCAAAACGCCAAAAAACAGAGGAGCAGCCATAACCCACCACACAAACCGCTATGTGGAGTGCATGTGAACTTTTCTCCGACTGTAACTTGTCAGAGTCCCCCCATCGCTCTGTCTCTCTCTCACTCTCTCTCACTCACTCACTCACTCACTCACTCACTCAGTGAGAATCAGTTTAATAATGGAACCACACGTGCGCACCCTCTGACAAACCCGTTCGTGTGAACTCAAGGCAGACAGACATCGAGAAGCGTAAACACATATATCTTATATTATATTCATCAGAGCAGAGCAGTATTCCAGTGCAAGCGTCTGCCCTAGGCCTCGGGTCTCGTAGCTGACCGTTGACGGTTGACTCATGACGTCACTCCATGCCTTTTTAAGTCAATAAAAAACCATGTGGCGTCCCAAATGCGGACCGCGATGGCTGCCTTTAAATTTGGAACGATACATATTACCGACAATTTTTATTGTACGAATCTATCAAAAAAAAATTTAGGATAATTTCACTATATCTATTGTATTACTACGTGAATTTGATAAATCTTTTAAACTTTAAAACATTTCTAAATGAACCTTTCAACTTTTAATTGCGGTCAATTTAAACCATTTCGTCAAATTTTAAACCTTAAAGGTGAGATAATTTTATACAATTCCAAATTTACTCTTAATTTTGTTTTTTTTTTAAAAAACAAAAAAACAAAAAATTAGAGGTATTTTGGTCTTTTTAGGTACTGCTGTTAGAAGTTAACGATTAGAACTAACGGAGAGGTTCAAATTAACTGCAATTGAAAGTCGATAGGTTCAAATTGAGAGGTTTTGAAGTTTAGAAAACTTGTCAAATCGCGTGGTAATTCAGGGGTATAAAATAAAATTACCTCTAAAATTTTTGAATGAAAAATGATTCTTGTTAATATTTTGTTATTATTATTTTTTTATCTTATTTTACAAACTTAATATACTAACTATTAAATTTATGGACTCGTGTGGCAACTAATAAGAGTAAATTTATTTTTTTTAATACGTAAATGATTAAAAGATTGTTGAAAAATGAATGAATTATCGTATCTTATTTTTTATGAAGAATTATTATCTTAATTTGTAAGAGTATTATAGTAAAAATTGAAATAAAAATAAAAAATAAAAAAAAGGAGAGAAGAGAAAGGGGTACTGGAGATGAGATCACTGGCTATCTTTATCGTATTTGATGAGGTTGAAATTAATTGGGAGTGAATTCTTTGGTCCCGTTTGCAGGAGGGGGGGTGGAATAAATGGGTCTAAGATTTGATGAGATTGCGTGGTCCATTCTTGACAAATTAACCAAATTGTTCAGTGATATATTTGAGCACCATAAAATCCGGCCATTTGATTCATCAATTGGCCCCAGTGGTGACAGAAACCTGAAATATTTCTCTTTTTGAACTCGTCATCGATCTCCTATACCTGCTGCTGAGAATATATTGCCTCTCTCCCTTGAAAAAAAATAGTGTCGGCAAGCATGTATTATTCTATATATATATACACTAAGAGTTCAATTAGGCTGCAATTTTGCAAGTTATAAACGTAAGTGATTTTAACAAACAATTAACTGTGTTTATAAAAATCGCAAAATCAAACTGATCCACGTGAAGAGCAAAGGGAGGCTGCTTTCATTGCTAAAGAAGCAATTGACCTCACAATAGCAAGCTCTTTTGCATGATTTCATGAACCATAGCTTTCAATTGATTGAATGCATGTGCTGAATTAAACGGGATTTTTTTTTTTTCTTTCGATGAGTCTGTTTTATCTTTTGTGCCCAGCACATCAAGATCGGATAGGAAGTCATGGTCCGTCCAAGAGCACGGACCCGTACCAGCTTGGATTCGAAAAATTGGTGGGACAATTGCTTTGATGGACTAGCAAATATCTAGCTAGTTGTTGATGATATGGTTCAGCCTCTCTCTCTATGATGAGTGCACATTTTGGTTATTACACTGAAATCAATCGTGCCAAAGTGCATATATATATATATATATATATATATAATTGATATGGGCCCTAAGAAAAGGAAGTGGTGACCGAATACACAATGACTTGTCATTAGCCGAATCCCGTCACCTTACACGTGAAAAAAGGTGTTACAGGGTTGTTTATTATGATAAGGCCAACAAGATTTAGATCCTCTACAATTTTCTATCTAAAATGTAGGCCCGGGCATTAAAATAATTGTAAAGAGCCAAGAGAGATTGGCCAATCTCTTCTTCTTTTTATTTCTTTTTTTTTTTTTAATTTCTGAGGGTGGGAAAATAGGAGAGCTAAGTAATTGAGAAAGAAGAAGAACAAGTAAAGAAAATAAAAAAAGAGAGCCGTACTTTGCATAAACACGCATAATGCATTAACAGGCAAGAAGCACGCGAGGGAAATTAATAAGGATTTATCTTTTATTACATAATCATCTAAATAAAGTAAAGTTTTGGAGATTATTTTTTGGAAATTATTTATACTTCAAAAAAAAAAAAAAAAGAAGAGAAATGCCATAATTCTATCCAACAAGGCTGATATGATACTTTCAACTAACAATTGGATTAATCTTCAATAAATAAAAAATATACATATAATAATTAATTTGGAATGCCACCTCAATATTATTGGACAATTCTAAAATAAAAATATTATATCTAACATTACTTTTTTTTATTATAATAAATTGTTAGGAAAATTAGAATACACAAAAATAAAACTTGGGTTGGGATACTTGATTGAAGAATTATAGTAGGTTTGAAAAATTAATAGAAATTTTCAATAATTTTATTGTTCAGGTTATTAGCAATTCGAATATCAGATATAAGAGAGTTCCTATAAAATTCATTTGTTTGAGATGAGTCTTGAACAACCAGTCTATTTATTGAGGCAAATGAATCTTATAAAAAATCATTAGAGATAGAGATCCAAAATAATATGAAGTTAGGAAGACATTCTGCACAAATTTCAAGAAGCATACTCAAGATTCAAAAGGTAATTATGTATATTGAACCCTAACAAATAACTAGAATCGCTTTCTTGTCTATCAATAATAATTATAATTAGGCTTATGAAAAAGCTAGCTAGTTTACACAGAATAGTAAAAGTGTCAAACAGTCGTAGGATCAGTGGAATGTTCATGCAGTAACCTCGGCAATGGGGTCAGACTCCCATAATCCGGCAGGCATGCATACTACAAAACATAGTATTCCAAATGCTTAAAGCTTCTAATTTGTGTCAAAACAACTAACCTACCTGTATATATACCACCATCAGAATCCCTGTCTTAAATGGATGGAGACAAGAGGTTCTTTCATTAAAAACCACAAAATAAGTTTTAAAGAGAGGGTTTACATTCAGATTTTGAGCAATTTTTTTTTTTTTTTGAATCGTTAGTAATTTGGATAATAAATATGAGAGTCTTTATAAGGTTTATCTGTCCAAACAAATAGGTGGGCAATCCAAAATACGCTTGGACAAATGGACCCTATGTTATCATTATATATATTTTTTATTCAAATAAAGAAAGGAAACAAAAGTTACATTGGGTCAGTCTTTCTCATTATTGATCCTAAAAGTAGAAACAAAAGGGAAAAGATTGAAATGCTTCCAAAGATCTTATGAAAATTGTCCCACTTGACAAACTGAAGTGCTCTAGAGTTAGCACTGAGGGAGGCTTTCAAAGTGGTCCAACTTTATAAGAGCTGAATCTGCTGATGAATGTCTCCAATAAAATGACTAAGTGAGTCTTATATTACCTGTCTTATATTTAATGTTTAAATTGCCAGAAATCTGGATAACAAAATTGTGAGAACTTCTATCTAACATCAACAATTAATGGAGGATTTAAGAATGTTTAGATGGTCTCTTTCTCTCTCTCTCCACAGGCTAAGTGAATTGAAAAAGGTGGAGAAGAAGGCAGCAACACATGATGGGATTCTTTCTCATATAAAGCTTCTTATAGCAAATATCCAAAAGGATGGTATGGGTGCTTCCTAGGGATCATAATTCAGTGGGGTTGTCTAGTGGGTAGAAAGCTCAATGATCCTCATGGGGACCATGTGGATGAACATGCCATCATAACCTCATATTAAAATCCACCCCTATAATTGCAACATACCCGTCATTATTCATCAACACGTGCCCGGTTGTTTACCTTGCTTTTATATCATCATTTTAGAAGCTTCATTTGTGGGATCCCATCTCACCCAACTTGCCTGGGATCGATCGATTATAAGATAAACTTGGTTTTCTATGCTAATTCATCAAAACTTGAGTTAATAATCATCATCAAAAGGAAGGCTTTTCCTCTTTTCTCTTATAGAGGGAGGAACCAACATTCCTAATCAGGTGGACATATTGATGCCTAAGAGTGCGTTTGACCCAATAATTTTGTAAGTCAATAATCGCAAAAAATAGTGCTATTTGGAAGTATATATAAAAATAAAAATATGCACAAAACAACCCGGATATTCAAAACCTAAAAAAGGGCTGCGTTTTCAACAACGTTCGAATTTAAAGGACGAGTTGTGATTTTACTAAATTAGAAAAAGAAAAAGGTGAAAATATTAGAAGGTGTAAGGAGATTAAAGTGTCAAAACAGGTGTATTTGTTTGTAATATGTGGTATTATTTAAAGCAATTAAACTCAAAACTGTCCCAAATAATTAATATAGGACACCGCAAATGAATGTGACGGAATGGTTATTATAGTTGTTCCTTGCGTATCAGACTCGATCCGCCTACCAACTTTAGATCCGAACAACCGGCCCAAAAAATCTAAAGCCGTATCCAAAGGGCAGCTTGATTAATCAGCTTATATATATATATATATATATATATATATATATACCCTTCTTCTCCTTTGTTAAACTGACCATTCTTTAGTATTGTGTATTGATGAGATTCAATATAAAAAATATTTGTACAGCCACATAATATTTACCAATTGAACAATTGATACTTATATAGGGGAGGCAGTTCATGTTCGTGTGTTAGATTTGAGTTGTGTCAAGACATTAATATAAGATATATTTTGATTAATTTAATTAAACGGGTTAAACCCCTCTACCTTAATTCGTAAATTTTGTATTGAGTTTGTAAGTCATGTCAAAAATTGAGAATCTTAAATATCGCGTGTCGGTTTCAATTGTGTTAAAATATATATATAAGATTATATATATAAATTTGATTATTTTAATTAAACGAGTTATATTTCTTTAACTTTATCTTACTAATTTTATTTTAAGTTGAAAGGAAAGTTTGCCGGAAAAACAAGTATTTCTGAAATGACAGAAATGCCCTTCTGTCTGATCTGATATGTAAGGGCGACATTGCATAGGTGTCATTGGAAGTAACTTAAAGTGGCAAAACCTAAAAGCAGAAAGCAAAAAGTGATGGTACGTATTTGCTACATATTTTCCCCTTTTTCTTCTCCTTTTAAAGAATTCTGCGCAATTTCTAGGCTATGTAGAATCAAAAGATAAACGAGGCCACCCAATGGAGGAGGGTGAATGAAAAGAGCACATCGGTGCAAATTTTTTATTTAATTTTTTTTTTTTTTGGTACTAAAATATTGAAAAAAAAAATTTCTTTTACGGCGTGCTCTGTATCACGGCTCGTGGCTCCTACTTCTTGCCCAACTTCTTCTACCCTCTATTTCCATTATCGTCCAACAAACGCCCACTCCCTTCAATATCTTGCAGATTTTATCAGCCAATTGATCAATTTGCTGAAACCAAATAACCTGTTCGAATTTCAGCAATTTATTATTTGAATTGCTAGCAATTCGAAATAAAATATAAGAGAGTTTCAATCCACATGTTCGACGAAATAAATTTCATATTAACTTTTTTATATTTACTATTGACAATTTTAAAGGAAGAATTTCTATCGCAAATAACATAAAATCATAATCAATGAGTTGGGATAAAGTTTTTTTTTTTTTTTTTTTTTTCATAAAATGGGCTGTAAAAATACGGACAACATGGAAAGAAAATAAAATCTAATTCACATTTGGCATTGGAATTGTGAATTAATAAAGTAGGCTCTTTATGATCATTCAATGGAGGATTTATGGTGGTGGATGTGCAGTGTGGTGGTGCTCTACATTGGCTAGCATGTTTGGCAAGTCACATGTGTTTTTGCCACAAACTTCCTTACACGTTGACTACTACTTTAATGCCTCTCAAACCATTAGGCAAATCTACTCTTAAGGCAAAGAAAAATGAACAGATAGACCGAAAAAAGTTTTGAATTTTTTTTAAGTAGAAAGAGAAAAAAATAATAATAAAATTGACTTTTTCTGATAAAAATAAGAAATAAAAGGAGAAATATTGATTATATATGTGGCATGAAGAAGCATATAAGAATATCTCTAGCAGAAGTAGATAAAATAGCTACTGAAAATTTATACTCATTTTTACATTCACACTCAAACAGATTACCTATTCCATTCTTTATTTTTTTTAAATATTATTTTGTGTGGAAGATAGTGTGAAAGAAAGAAGAAGAGAGAGTAAAAGAAAAAAAAAAAGAAAAAAAAGATAATAATAAACAAAGTTTATAGTGTAAATAGTAAATAGGCTAATAAGTCAATTTACTATTTATACTAGAAGGAAAAACTACATAATAACTACGGGAGATGCTCTAAGCAATTTTAGGTATCAACTGCAATCTAAAATGTCGTCACATAATTATAATTGTTAATCTATTTTGAGGGAATTTTTTTATTTATTTTTTTATTTTGACCTGAAAAAGTATTTTAAGATGAGGTAAAAAAAAAACAAAAAAGAAGTTACAATTAATGATATTTTTAAGCTGTATGTAATGTTGGTTATATTTTAATTGTTTTCTGTTTTGAAAGAAGAAAAATAGGAGAAAGAGAGAGATATTTAGTAAAAGAAGGGTTTACGGTAGAAACTATAAAACAGGAAGGAACACAAATATCCCATCCAAGGAAACTTTACCACACACACAAAAAACCTCTTCCTGATTTCTTTCCCCAAAAGTCTCTTATCCTCAGAGAGACAGACAGAGAAAGAAAGTTTTTGGCTGAAAAGAAACATGTCAGACACGAAAATAACCTTCCTGCTATTTTAGATTCATGGCAGATGGTAGATACCCACCCGTGTGCTGCCCTTTTCTCTCAAACGCTTGCTATATATGCACATATACAGATAAATAGCCATCTCCTTTACTGTAAATTTTCATGGCGGTTTTCGGGTATCTCTGTTTTCCTCTTGTTGTCTGTACCGTCGTTTTCTTTTTTCTGATCCGGGCCTCTCGGCGCCGGAGGCTGAGGCTGCCACCTGGCAACCTCGGGCTGCCTTTCATCGGAGAGACTCTGCAACTCATTTCCGCATACAAGTCTGAGAATCCTGAACCCTTCATCGACGAGAGGGTGAACCGGTTCGGACCCATATTCACGACCCATGTTTTCGGCGAACCGACGGTGTTCTCTGCCGACCCGGAGACGAACCGGTTCATTTTGCAGAATGAAGGGAAGCTGTTCGAGTGTAGCTACCCGGCGTCGTTATCGAACCTGCTGGGGAGGCACTCTCTGCTGCTGATGAAGGGAAATCTTCATAAGCGAATGCATTCCCTCACCATGAGCTTCGCCAACTCCTCCATCATTAAGGACCATCTTTTGGTTGATATAGACCGCTTGATCCGGCTCAATTTGGACTCCTGGACCGGCCGGGTCTTACTCATGGAGGAGGCCAAGAAGGTACGATCCAATTCCAAACAAATCAATTTTTAATGTCATTGCTCATTCTCTCCTATTCACCTCCGATGCTGCCATTTGTCCTCTTCTCCCATTTTTCTACAAAAAACAAAGAGAGAGAGAGAGAGAGACCTTGTCCCACATCGGCTACAGTGCTGGGGAGATTGAGATATAATTATATAGTATATACAACCATGACATGTCCTCTAAACGGGGTATTTTGGAGAGGATCCAAACTGTGTCGTTTCTCCCTTTGTGTAACACAGTGACTCTGATGAGTCAACTCGGTCGCGTTAAAGAAGTGGGGGCGTGGGTGACATACTGATACGCCCCTGCACGTTGGGGGTGTAAAAGTTTTGGGCTGAAAGTCATAATATATATATATATATATATATATATATATATATATGCACACCTGTATTATGTTTTTTTTTTATCTCTGCCTCTCTCACTCACACCTGTATTTGTTTGTTTGTTTTTTTTTTTTTTTTTTTAATTTACATAAAATAACATATATAATAATTTTTTTAATGTGTTTTTTTGTTGTTTGGGCAACGCAGATAACATTTGAATTAACAGTAAAGCAGCTGATGAGCTTTGATCCATGTGAATGGACGGAGAGTCTAAGGAAGGAGTACGTGCTAGTGATTGAAGGCTTCTTCACCGTCGCTTTGCCTATCTTCTCCGCCACCTACCGCCGAGCTATCAAAGTACAAAAATGCTTCTCTTTAAACATGTTGTTATTATTATCATTCCTACCAAATAAACGTAGTTAATATTACTTGTCTTAATCATGTTATTATATATATCTATTGTTTCTCTTTTTGAAGGCAAGAACTAAGGTGGCAGAGGCATTGACCCTGATAGTGAGGCAAAGAAGGAAAGAGAGTGAAGCAGGAGAGAGAAAGAAGGACATGTTAGGAGCCCTCTTGGCCGGAGACGACGGTTTCTCCGATGAGCAGATTGTTGACTTCTTACTGGCTCTGCTTGTCGCCGGCTATGAGACTACCTCCACCATTATGACTCTTGCCGTTAAGTTCCTCACCGAGACTCCTCTTGCTCTAGCTCAGATCAAGGTAAGTTCCTCCCACGTTTCTCTGTTTTTTATTTTGTTATTTTATTAATTATAAATAATGATGTCAATAATATATAAGAAAAAAAGTTTACAGTAAAAATGCATATAGAATGTCGGTATCTTAAATTTAGGTCACGTCTAAAAAATTGGTCTGACCAATAATTAATGGTGTGCATCGTCATGGGCCTAGTAGATTGCCCTGAGTCACTAAGAACCTCAATTTCATTATCCAGATTCTCATCCATTCAACCGACAAAAGAAAAATCAAACTGGTACTTGAATAATTAATATCAGGAACTCAAAGTATTTTGAGTTTCTGTAACTGTGATTGAACGCAATTTCGCACTGTTAATAAGTACGATCAATCGCACTATCAGAGAAGAAACAAAAACTCTCGGGTAGTGCGATCGATTACCTTCATGCAATGCGATCGATCGCATTCGCAGTAGGCTGAAAACATTGAAGCGCGATGACGCGATGAAGCTGCTGAAGACTAAAACTGTTATTCTTTCTATTAAGCTTGGTTTGTAAATAACAACCTATTGTTATGTAGTTAGCAGTTAGTATATACTATATATACTATATATACTGTAAATGTACAAAATCAATTGATTGAATAAAGTTTTACAAAAGAGAATTTTTCTCGCAATACTCTGTTTTTCCTATTTCTTGATAATTAATGCAAAAGGCTTCATTTTTATACAGTATATTTGTATATATAGGATTTTTTAACTTCATATTTTTATACATTTGAGGATAAACTTCTTAACCTGTCATCATGGGTAAAAGCGGTGAAAGCTTTTAAGTTATCTGATAACTAATTTTAGCAGGTGAAAAATTCCGTTGAATGTTGTTTTGCAATCGACCCTCAAGCTGTCTACATATATATATATATATATATATATTAAGAATTAATTAAAAAAAAATAACGAGGAAAGTGAAGGAAATACTTTTTATTTTTTATTTTTTTGTCTAGTGAAGTGTGTATGTTTGGCGGTCAAAAGTAGAAGGCAAAGTACAGATGAGGAAGTCAAAGAAGTAGTAGAAGGGACATGCGGCTTGAACCAGCGGACAAAATGATGGCTTTCCAAATTGCACGCCACAAGATGCGCTTTGTCAAAGAACCTCTGACGTGTCAGAATCTGATCACACTTGGTTTTTGACCAGATGGTCTTTCTTTTACCCAAAACACCCTTCCCCCTCACGTGCATTCTGGTCTGACTTGTGTGGCAGAGTTTAGCATTGTTCCTAGTAGTGACATTAGTAGTGACATCGGAGATCGTACATGCTGATTTCGAGGACCACAAAAGAATCGACGGTGGAAAGTGAAAGATGATGTCGTGTAGTCGTCACCCATACTGTAAACCTAGGATTGGTTTGGTGACTTGAGTAAAACACGTGATGGTTGAACCGTCACCGTTGGATTGGATTTTCCTTTTGACTAAGTAAGGTGAAGGAACGGTCAATGGTCCGTTAGTCGTTGGGAACACCACATGGTCCATGTTTTGCTTTTAATACAAGTATTTACTGGGCTTGAATTCGTTAGGTGAATCAGAATTAGCTTTCCCCTCGAAGCTCAATAAATTCTCTTTTTATTTTTTATTTTATAAATTCTTTCATTGTTCCCCAAGAAGATATTTTGAGACATCTAGAAAAAACTAGGGGCTCGTTTGGATTAAAAAGAAATATTCAAGAAAATTAAAAAAATATAAGAATTAATCAAAATGTTTGATCATTTGGGATTTCCCTTCACTTGTGCATCTTAGGAAAAAAAAAAAATCAAATGGTTTTTGCTATCCTTGTACACCATTATCCAACTATTCTTTATGTTGGTCTAATGGTTGATGCTTGTGATCTATTTTGACAGGAAGAACACGACCAAATTAGGGCAAAGAAGAGTGAGATGGAGCCTCTTGAATGGACTGATTATAAGTCCATGCCATTCTCTCAATGTGTAAGCACATTGTTAAGCGAATCCCATAAATCAGTACAGACAGCAAGAGCTTCATCTTAATGTAAATTTCGCTTATTGTTTCTAGGTTGTTAATGAAACTCTGCGAGTGGCAAACATAATCGGTGGGATATTCAGGCGATCGATGACCGACATCAATATAAAGGGTAAGGAATTTCCTATCACGGTCTTGGGTAATTAATTTATTATTTGTTTTCAATTAAAGCTTTTAATACAACTGGTGATTTAACATGGCATCAGAATAAAAGTCATGAATTCAAACTTAGCTTCATATATCTTTATGCAAGTAGGTTACACAATTCCTAAAGGATGGAAGGTTTTTGCATCATTTCGGGCTGTACATTTGGACCGCGACCACTTCAAAGACGCTCGCTCTTTTAATCCATGGAGATGGCAGGTAACTCTCTCTCTCTCTCTCTCTTTTATACACACACACAAACACGCATGGATTTCTTGTGTTTTTTCATTAATGATTGGTCGTTAAATTTAATAGGACAACTCGGGAGCAACAAGTCCTGGGAATGTGTTCACCCCATTTGGAGGAGGGCCGCGGTTGTGCCCTGGTTATGAGCTTGCTAGAGTAGAGCTCTCCGTCTTCCTCCACCACCTCGTCACCCGTTTGAGGTAGGGTACATAAATCATGAATATTTGTACGTCTCTAGTTTGTGCCATGTGCCTATGCACTCGTACACGACACAAGCTAGAGGACCATCAGGTGTCATTAATTATTGATGTAACAATCCTAACACGTGCAAAGGACGCAAGCCTTGCTCTATAATATGACCTTGCAACAGTGTATTCTGGTACTAATTTGGCCTTATGATGATTGACAGTTGGGTTCCTGCTGAAGAAGATAAGCTGGTTTTCTTCCCCACAACCCGGACACAGAAGCGGTACCCGATCAATGTGCAACGTCGAAATGTGTCTAAGCTGTATAAAGACTAAGACCCAGAGAAGCAAGAGAGTCAATATGTACAAGATCTGTAATCCCGTTGACGCCAGCACTAATAAAATCAAATTATTAGCTTACTAGCATATATCTACACTAATTTTCTTCAATTTGAAACTTGTTTCTCGCCAAGTCCGTAAACTAATTATTACCCCCTTCAAACGAGAGACTTTCTAACTGACAAGTTTGGCCCCAAATGCCAAAGAACTAATGATGAAATTGAAGCTTTGATGAGTAAAACGCGTGTGGAAGATGTGAAATCATGTAATAAATATTTTGGTATGATAGTGAATCAAGAGTGTGTTTGGCCCCACGCTTTTGTAGGCCAAATGCGCGTTTTAAGATAAATTTGTTAAAAGTTGTTTCATTTAAGAGTTCATTGGAAAAAAATAATAATAATAATTTGACAATGCGAAAGATAAGGGCCCATACCTTGAAAATGATTTTCGGCCGCAGGTGTTTTCCTCGCTGTCCTCGAGCCCCTCAAGTTTACTTCACTTTACATAATAACGTTGGGCCTGATCGTGAACTATATACTTTCCTTCAGAAAGATGAATACAAATATTTTTGTGTATACTATTTAGATCTGTTTTTAATAGACTAAATCTATCTCAAGAGTCAAAATCATTCTTGATTTTAACTCAAAGATAAAATAAAGCAGCATTATTTAAAATGAAAAGTATAGTCAAGATCACCTGGAATCAAAGTTGGGAATTTGTTTCTGTTGTTGGAAACCAAACAGTTATATCAAGATATTGAATTTTGCCAGTTGATTTTCTTAATTGACTATTCAAGTAAATCAAAATTCTCCTACATAAATCATCATTGTCAAATCATGTTCTTAACACATCAGCAATGAGAAAGATTTAACATTTCTCAGCAGTAAAATAAAGTACAAACCACCCTAGCACCTGAACCTAGAACTGGCTCCTATAATTCAACTGCTTAACCAAAAGAAAGGTAGGTTTCAGAACCTGCTGCTTTCCCGGCTTTTTAATGCAGACTCAACGATCTTAAGCTTTTTCGAATTCTCACTATTGACAAGAGAAATCTTCTCAAGCGAGGATTGCAGCTGGGAGACGTGGGCATCATGGGCAAGATTCTTCTTCCCTGATATTTGTCTTTGGCGATTTGATACATTGTCCTTCAAAGATTGTGTGTGCCTTCTTAACCTTGCAGCTAAAGCGTCAATGGAAGAGTGCAAAGCATCCAATTCAACTCCTGTAAAGTGGTCTACACAGCGACAAAATAGTATGTAAATGAACCGTCACCAAATGTCAAATTGTAATTTGAAATGTGAAAGGGAAAAGAGAATAAAAGGTAACTCTTTTTTTTTTTTTTTTTTTATTAGGAAATTTTTGTGAGCTTTGATTATGATCGATTTAATTATATAAGCAATAAAATTGAGCTATCAAGCAACGAAAGGTCATATAGTCACAACCATTTCTCTCAAAAGAACTTCATCAACGCATTTACAACAGACAAAAATTCATTACCAAGCTCAGACTTGAACTCTCGCTCTGCCCTGGACAGTGGTCTTTTATGAGCGCCAGGCAAGTTTCTCAACCGTTGCAAGCGCTGCTCCAGAATATTGTGCACCTGGGTTGCACGATCAATCCTCTCCTCCAACCTCAACTGCTTATCCACGACTTTCTGAAGCTTCTGCTCTGACCCAACTAAACGAGCATGCTGGTCATCAATTATTCTCTTCAAGTGAGGCCCATGATGCTTAATCTCAAAGTGAACCTAGAAAATGGGGGAAATGTTGACTTAATATCATTCTTAAACTCAGACAGCCTGCGGACATTGTGCAGTTCATCTTCTTTCCAAATGGAATTATTCATAGGTATGAGCAATGCAAGACAGTGGACACTCCTGACATCACAAACCTCAAGCTGCAAAGCATATGTATCTTAAGTACAGTAAAAATACCTTTTCTGATGCATCAACCACAGTTAAAAATCTCTGCCATCTTTTAGGCCATCCTAGAAGTAGATATTGCTAAAAAGATGGACAGCTTTATTGACTATTGATAACTATATTCTTTATTGGCTAGTCAAACTTTAGCTGATAATTCATTCAACTTTGGGACACTACAGCTGTCGGGTGGTTTAAAGAGTAGAAAACTTTGGTTGGAGATTTTTTGTTCACAAATGGACAATTTCCTAAACATGTTTCACTCCATTTTGCCCAAGATCAGGCAGAATACATAACAAAAGTTCAAAAAATGAAAAAGTGAGATCTTGAAACCTAAGCACGTTCTAAGATGACAAAAAGGGGGGCCAAAAATGTTCAAGAGGTCCTATTGTATATGTACTACATCAAGTAAAAAGTGACTATTTTAAGTTATTTGGTTGGATCTTACCTTATGTGCATATTCCACGTAATTTTCATGGAAAAGCTTGAAGTACTGATGAAGAGTTTGCCGACCTTCAATAGAATCAGCAGCAACAGAACGTAGATTTGTTGAGGCCTGTGGAAGAAGAACAGCCTTAGGTCCAATAAGGAGTTCTTTGCTTATAATATCCGGTGTATCTCTCTCTTTCTGTTCTTCCGAGCTAATGGACTTCTTCTCCATATCAACATGAATGGACAGCAACAGGTTCCAAGTCTTCATCTCTAGCACAATACATTCTCGAGAATCAGTGACTCCCACAGTCCATGAATATCCAAAAGAATCTGATAAAGACACAAAACCACAAAGTGGAGACTGCATGGAGCTTTCTCCCTGGCATGTACTTAGAACAGGATGCACAGAGGGTGTTCTCATGGTCTCATCCTTGCCAGTAGTCTGACTTGTAAATGGGAGAAAATGCAACACTATTGAATCTATCCCACCATCATGAAGGGCAAATAATCTTTCTGGCATAAGGGGATCCAAAAACAGCATTATAGCATAACCACTACCCGTTTTCCTTGGCAGAGCTAAATCCACTATAGCCAGTCTCAACAAAGGGGGTGAATGGCCCAACCAAATAGTATGATCAAGTGGCTCATCAAGCTTCACAGTGGGAAGCTTCCCTTCAATCGATTCACATATCATAGCAAGACCCAGAATATGATCATTTGAATTGACACGAAGACGAGGTGGACTACCAACACTCCACACTGGCTGGATTTCATCAGCTAGAGCATCTATTTGCAATTGCCCACCACTCCAGGCAGTCACCAAAATTGAGTCTTTGCTGACCAAATTATAAAGAAAACTGACTGCACGGCCTTCACATTCTGCACCCCGAACTGCTAAATCTTCATTCCTACCATGACATACTCTCCGCAGAGGCCCCTATAACAAGGCCAAGTTATCAAGCAAAACTAAATGAAACATGTTATTTATTATGTAAATTACTAATTAGTGCATGATTTGACTATGCTAACTTGAATGTAAGGATATATTTAGATGGACTTCAGTACGTGCCAGGAGAATGTGTCTAGATGTTATGTTCTTTCCATGTAAAAAACGTCTCAATGAGGAAATGAAGTCGACTCAACCCAGATTCTCAAAAATTTCCAATGTGATATAGGGTAATATCAAGTTCTGTGTATGACAGAATCTTTACATGAAAAAACGCCAAACTTTAAAATATTCATGTAACATGGGATTAAGGTGAAGTGGTCCAGGAAACATTTACAAATAAATTTTTTTTTTTTTTCAAAATCCAACACTTCTGGGACATCCATTAGGTAGATGTCCCTCACATCGACCCTTGGGGGTGCCCCCCAAGGATTTAATTTAATTTAATTTTTTTTTTAAGACCCTCAAAATAAAATAAAATAAAAATTTCTTTTTACAATTTTACCTACGTACCCATTACCCAAGACAGAGCAACCCTTCTCCTTCACCCCCATTTAACCCACGGCAACCCTTCTTCGGCACCAAAAAAAAAAAAAAAAAAATCTCTAAGACGCTCTCTCTCAGACTCTCTCTAGTCTCTTCATTCTCTGTTCTTTCTATCACAGATTCACATGTAACTCCTCGTCTCCTCCTCCCTGGCTTCTCAGTCGCTTTTGTAGTTTTATGTTACAGTTTTTCTTGCAAATAGTTTAGTTCTCTATATTGAATGAGAAATTGTTAAGAGCTTCAATTTAGATTCGATATTTGATGATTTTGTACTTCTAAAAGACCATAAAGTACAGTTCTAGACATTTTTTTTTTTGTATTTCTGTCTTTTTGATATAGTGTCGACATGTTACATTTCTAATATATCAATTTGAGCACATATTTATGAACTTTTATAGATATTTTTTGTGATACATATACTGTGTGAATTACCAAATTTTTAGGGTGAAAATTTTTTTTAAGACGCCAAAAAAATTTTAGCGGCACCCCCAATATAAAATCGCTGGCTCCGCCACTGCATTGATCACATGTCTTGTTTGAAATAAGTAATTTACATAATTTGGAGCATCTATGGAACAAAGGCAATTACCAAATACACAGGCAAGAAAGTAGAGGTACCTGCAAGGAGAGTGATGCATCAAATAAAGCATAAGGATGAGCTCTTAGCATAGACAGATCTGCCCCTTCTGCTTCTTGGTGTGCTAACTCAGGAAATGTTGCTTCCAACCAAAAAATTGCCAGACTAGAATTACTAACAGCTGTTGAATTGCTTGATTTTAGCCCAAATGCATGAGCATCAGTGTGTATCTCTAGTATAGATTCCCACTTGTAGGCACTGTAGCACATAAAGCATTTGATTCATACTCGGATTTAAAATAAAAAGTCAGCCAGCATGGCAAAAAGGCATATCTAGTACTCATCCATCTCACAATAAATTATGTGGAATAAGATGACAGAATTATCAACGAAAACATAAAAATATAATAATCATCCAAAAATGCTTTTACTTTGTATAAGAGGCAGCATGAGTTTTAATAAGAATCTTGTTTGTTTTGTGAAAAAAGGGAAGCATAGGAAAAATAAAAAGATATAAACCTCTACTTACATATATTTTGAGACAACAAAAAAAATTGGTTTATCATTTTTAGAAGGAATGAATTTAAGCTTTCAACAAACCATCAGGACATCAAAGCAGAATAAGTAGCACTGAGGACAAGATGCAAGGGGAAGAAGTAATCTGCCACATAATTCCAGGCAATATACAGTATGAGCATAAACTGAGCAAGAGGAAGCTCCTGGGTGGATCATAAAATGATTTATAGAGCTTTATAATCCATGTTGTGTGTCTCGCATAGTAATAGGAAAAATATACCCCTTAATCTCAAGAATCTTAATCCTTTTAAATGTTGGGAGTATCTATCTGTAACTGACTCTAGAGAAAATTGTAAGCCTTGAACATCTGAAAAATACTAGAAATAAAAAAATGCAGACAAAACAAGCGGAAAGTAAGGTATCATTACCTCCCAAATGGAACAACCGGGCAGAGGATGTAAATTGAACCGTCGGCATATAAAACAAACACCTGAAATGGAAAAATATATAAGAAAATGGTTCAAATCCAACTGCATTAAGTCAAAAGAACAACAGGAAACAGCATTTAAACGTGGACTATCATTATAACTTTCGAGAAAATATCAGCTGAGCCAAAGACAAACAGAACAGTTTTAAGTTAAATAGGAATATCAATAGCAATCTATGTCAAGAAACAGTTGCAAGTAAACTCAAAAGAGTAGTATCATAACCCTTCTCAGTGACATTGACAAACTTAATTCAAATAAGCACATCAGTTAACACAGAATTAGACAAATTGAGGCAAAGGGAGTACCAACATAACTATTAGTATCAGGGACTTTTTTCTTTCTTTCTTTTTCTTTTTTGTTTTTTTGGGGGGGGGGGGATTTTTTTTAATTAAGAAGAATATATTCAGAATCAGCATTACAAATTTCAACTGAACTTACACTAAACCTGTCCCATAAGTGGTCACCCCCAAAAGAAAAATCAACAGGGCAGATTGATGTGGCATTCCTGGATCCACCTGGTTGCACTGGCTGTAGATAATATTCTTGCTCTGGTAGCACAAGATCTGAAGACAAATCAAAGAGTCTAAAAGAAAATGAAAAAGAGAAAAATGTTATCCCATACAAGTCTCGATCAAACCCAGAGATAACTATTGTTTAAAAATTTTGGTGTTGATAAAACAGTACTTTGTTCAAAGTGAGAAAGCTACAATATAAGCTTGACATAATCAGAAGTAATATACGACCAATCCTTGTTTCAGACATGTTGTTCATGCCACTAACTGCACATAGAACGTGATAAACAACCCCCGTCCCCACCCTCCAAAAAAAATCTTTAAAAATTTATACCTGAAAACTGAATCAGAAGAAAGAATTCCCAAATGGGTCTCACTATAAGGGTGCCATGAAACTTGTAGCAAACGTATGGCAGTGCTGCCATCATGGTAAATTTCTGATCCAATGGTAACAGTCCTGTAATAAGTTTGCAACAAAAAGGTGCAATCAGATCTTTAAGATGGCACAACTTATAATAACAGTAGTACTAGTTAGATAATATCCAAGAGAACAGAAAATTATCATATCAATACATATAATATTTTAAATTTGAATTTTTTTTTTTTTTTTTTTTGGGTTGTGGTGGGGGAGGGGATCTAGAATAAGATTCTCTTGCAAAAACTGTTTGATCTGACCAAAGGAATAATGAATCATTCTGGAATCACAAGTCATCAGAATATCTGAGAAAAATAACCTTGCATGCTAAAGTCAGACCATACAGATTGTGCCTTGCTATGATAGCTAATTGC
Source organism: Corylus avellana (assembly GCF_901000735.1). Lineage (NCBI taxonomy): Eukaryota > Viridiplantae > Streptophyta > Magnoliopsida > Fagales > Betulaceae > Corylus > Corylus avellana. The sequence continues at coordinate 29,027,148 of NC_081547.1, forward strand.
AGGAGTTGCAACAAGAGTCACTCCAAACAAAAATGTGACCCAAATAGTATGTTAAAACGCAATCCAGTTGCCAGTCAGCAACATTTCTCCAAGTGTTGCTTTCAAAGACACCCTACACCAGATGTGGAAGATCTAAAACAAATGGAAACATGTTGCTAGTACCTGCAAATTATGGTATTCTCTTCAGTAGAATTACGCCCATAAAGGTACATGACGCATAAATGGTCTGAACCGGCAAGTAGTAGTGCTGATCCATTTCTATTGATGGAGATTTTATGAACCACAAAGTTGAGCTGTTTATCTGCTTGCAATACCTATTAAATTACTGATATTATCAACGGAGCACTTCAAGCGAAACAAGAAAAATAAATTAGCCATTCAAGCATGTGAGGCAAAAATAATGGATTGAAAAAAAAGGCCCGCCTAGAATTGTCAAACCCTCTGTGCTTAGCTTAAACCATCATTCCAACCCATCCACTTGAGAACCAAAACAGTAGTTCTTAAATCAACTGTTTAAGACTTTATTATAAGTTCCCAGCTACTCAAGTTGGGCTGCATCAATTGAATATCAATACTCCACTCTGTGTCAAGTCATGGTCTCATGAGCTCAGATAGGCTATTCCCAAGAGTTAATGCAACAAGATGGAGTTATCTAGTATATTTATTCTTCTATCCTTGTACGTGTTTGGGTACATGGTTGTGCCCCATCTCCTCTCTTTTGTCGCTTTTGGTTATTTTCAGCATCTTCTTCCGGAAATTTAAAGGGAATACTTATAACAAAAATGAAAAAACAAAAACAAAAACCAAAAAAAGGCGGGGGTACAAAGCAAGACAGGTATTTCATTGCTTCCTGCTACCTCAATCATCCAATTTCACCTTCACACACCTTCCACCCCCTTCAAATCAAAACACGTGACTTCCCTTGGTGCAATTGTTAGCCTACCAACTCCATCTCCACTTGCAGTCAGGGATGACACCCCAACAACTCAAGAAAGCATGGGTGCCTTGCTTTCTCTTACTTTCTTGCACCCGTCCCTCTTCATATCCTGTTTTAGTGACGCTCATATTGCAAATGCTGTATCCCCAGTATTCTAAACCACCAAGCCTATTCAGCCCCACAATTATCTAATAAAACTTTACCTTTAATTAGAAAGGCAAGTGATGAAGATAGTCCACTCATACGATCACAGAACGACCAATCTTGACTGTATTTCATATGATTCAATAAAATTGCGCTAGCTCCTTATGTCGAAATACCATAAAAAAAATGAATAAATTCTACAAAGAAAATCTCATTAATTTAAGTCCATCATTGCTTAAATATACTATAATGAGGATTGTCATCATTAGTTTTCAATTCACCAATTCTTCTTGACCAAACGATTTCTAAACAACTCCACTGTTAAAATTTAAACAGATCACAACCCTAAGCAGTTTAAGGCTTTAAGCAATGTACTTTGTTTCTACCCCTAAAACTCACAAATTTGGGATCCTCCATTCCGTTGTTGCGGCAACAACGTATAGAAGCAAAATAGCATCAAGTTTACAATCCCAGTGAAGTAAAATTTTCTAGTATAAGAAAATATCATTTAAACTAAACCATACAGCTCTATTAAGCTCAACACAAATAACGTAAACAACGAAATGCTCGACATAACTTTCATCTAACACTTACACAATACTCAAACAGTGGTAAAAAAGAACTGTACATTAGAGAGAGAGAGAGAGGGGGGGGGGGGGAACCTTAGTGGGCGAAGCAGCGAGGACAGAGGTGGGTTGGGGCTCGCCAAGTCGAATGGAGATGCGGTGGAGGCACTGCTTGTCGATGTCCCAGAAGTAGATTCGGGAGGCTCCGTCCCAGGCCACCAAGTTCCTCGGCGAAGCGGCGGTGGTGGACTCGTGGTCTACGGTGGCAGACGTGGAGGTGAAGATGGGGTGATTCTGGAGGGGAACCCATTCGACTTCGTCTTTGGGTGTGACGGAGCGCCTTTGCTCTATATCCCGATCGTACACGTCGAAATTGAACCTCATTTTTGCTTCCTCGCTCTCTCTCTCACTCTCTTTTCTGCTATGCTACTGCAATGAGACCGCAAGGAACCCCCGGAATGGCTTTCCTACGAGAAGGCTTCTCGAATGAAAACTACGTCGTTTAAGCTGGTACCCTTGCTTTCTTTTTGTTTCTCGTCCATTCAATTTGCTTCTTTTACAATTTCCTTTTTGTTTAGTTTTATCCCAAATTTTCAACCAATCTCATATAATCTATGGGTAGTATTGGGGGCGAAGGAAATAACTAACCACATGAACCAATTAGCACCAATTAATGACATTATGCATTGCATAAAGGACGTAAAAGAACAAAGCCGTTTCTAATACGTTCGAGCTCGACTCGACTCGTATAAACTCAAACTCAATTTCAATATGTTTAAGTTTGAACCAAAATTTAAGTGCATTTATTAAATAAGTTAAGCTCGCATAAACTCGTAATTTTTTATATAAACTCAAAGGTCCATGACCTTTGGCTTGGTATGTGCTTTACCTTGGCCAAGGGCAGGACACAAACAACTATGAGGCAAAACACACCCGATCATCATCACGGCACGTTACATAACCTTCCCGATATTCCCGACGGAGGCTCAGTGATCACTGCAACTATAATTGAGTTGGAGTTCCATTCCAATACTTCAAAAAAAAAAATCTCCAACCCCATTGGAAAAAGGCATGAAGAGAAGCCTAGGGGAAGGCTACACCACCAAGTACGATCCATTATCTTGCTTATTGCATTCATTCAATTTTTTTTTTTCCTTCCGCAAGGTCTTTGGTTACAATAAATTGTATCAACAATATACATACTATAAAACAATTATATAAACTCAATAATAGATTGATTAAAAATCAAGTTCATTGGTTCAACTAACTCAAAATGATAAAATCTTAATAATAACTAAGTAACTAATGATTAGAAAAAAAAAAAAACTAAGTAACTAATGATTAGTATGGTTATATGATTAAAAAAAAAATTGTGAGCAAGCTCGGTTTCATTCGAAAATTAAATAAACCGAACTTGAACATTCAATATTCAGTACAACTCGGACTCAATTACAACTCTGCTTAATTTATTGGCCCTAAAATGAACAAGTAGTTTATTTCATAAGTTCTATCTCAATGAGGATATATTACTATGTGTAAATAGTTAAAAAAATGAACTAAAAAAAAAGTAGAAGCTAAGAAAATAAATGAACTATTCCTAAAAACTTGAGCATCAAATCATCCGATTATACGAAAAGGTGTTCTTGATATAAAATAAATAAAATGTTGGGTTAAAGTTTAAAAGCATTTGTTGTAGATGCTCAAAAGACGATAGTCTCAAACTTATTTTTTACTTTTACTTTGAGAATAGTTATTATTTAAAAAATGGTTAAATACCTCAGACCCTTCTTGGGGTTTGTCAACTTTATTTTTTCATCTCTGGAGTTTCATTTTTATCACAGGAGGTCCCTGTAGTTTTGATAATAAACCAAATTAGTCCTCCATCAGTTGACCGTTAGTTGACTTAACGGAATTTCACGTGGACCAATCAAATGTTTCAAATGTTGACACGTGGCACCTATTTAATTTTTTAAAAAATTAAAAAAAAAAAAGTATTTTCCAAAAAAAAAAAAAAACAACAAAAAAGAAAAGAAAAACAATTGGGGGTGGCTCTTTGGCCATGGGGTGGCTTGGCCACCCCCATCTGGCTGGATGGGGTGGCTCGGAGCGGGTGGCCGAAGAGTGGCTCGACCACCCCATGGAGCCTAGGGGGTGGCCGAAACCACCCCCAATGGTGGTTGGGGGTGGTTTCGGCCACCCTCATCCGGCCAAATGGGGGTGGCTGAGCCACCCCAAAATGGCCAAGAGCCACCCCCAATTGTTTTTTTTTTAAAAAATTAAATAGGTGCCACGTGTCAACATTTGATTGGTCCACATGGATTTTCGTTAAATCAACTAACAGATGATTAACTTGGTCTATTATCAAAACCACAGGGACCTTCTGTGATAAAAATGAAACACCAAGAGAAAAAAAATAAAGTTGGCAAACCCCAGGGGAGTCTGAGGTATTTAACCCATTAAAAAATAATAATAATAATAATAATAATAAATGTCTAATCCCCCATCTAGTAGAAGATCACATGTCACCCCATTTCACGGCAGCCTACTGTATTATTGATACTAATTTGATAATACCTATTTTTATTGTGACGACCTCACTCATCTATTAATATTAAATGACATAATACTATGCATATTTATATTACCAATACATTTTAATTCAACTTATAGATCACCCCTTTAGTGACTCAACTACAATGTCACAACCCGTTTAATCTCATACTCAACGAGTTGCATTCGATTTTATACTCGACACAGTGCTGGCTTTGATTCCAAACCATATAAACCTTATGTAAAACTCACTATAGAAAACGGTTTTGCAAAAAGAAAATGTCCAAAATTTTATATACCCATAATTAAAATTACAATTAAACAACATGAGACACTTGATACAGAAACATTCAGCCACAAACTTGTATTCACTCGTTGGAAAACGACCCAATATTCTAGTTGCACAATACATAAAAGGAAGCCTTCGGCTAGCCTCAAAACCTTCACCTTTTTATATACAAACACTACCTAAAAGTTATATATATATATATAGATGCCGCAATCATAACCTCTATAGTAGGTTTGTAAACTTTTCCTGTTAGTTTCTAAACTTCTTCAATCTCTAGGCTCCGGCCAGATTTCTTCTTCGATTGAATCTGTACAAAAAGAAAGGCACAAGGCGTGCGTTAGTGGGTTACTAGATTTTGGTGAAAGGCTTAGATTATTGAGCCAAAAAGCAACATTACCTGAAATCGATTGGCCGTACAAACAAAAGAAATTAAAATATAATGAAAGCTCCTCCTTCATTGCTGCTTGGTTACTTCATCCTTTCCACCTGTAAAATCTTCTGATACCTTGGGAACCCGTTCTTGCATGCTGAAATCTGCGCACATGGCATAACATGTCATTATCATCATGTATGGTATGTATGTATGTATGCAGGCTTCTAGAGGAATGAATGATGATGGATAAACAATTATGATTAATATGCTATTTAATATTATATTATCATAATGCGATGACAGAGCAAATGAAATTGGCCAAAAATTATAAAATAAATAATTTGTAATGGGGACAAGAAACAACTCCAAATCAAGAAACGTGGGCGTAGATTTCAAGTAGGAAATGGTCAAAATACAAATAGTATTTAGTTGCCCATCCCCAAGGGTGGCTGCCCATTGAGATTCTCTGAATTTAGGACATTAATTAAACCCGAAAAAAAGTCAATAAAGCATGGGATAGGCAGGGAAAAAAAAGACACCCAGTATCGTGATTTATCCGTCATCACCATACCTTTTAATTGAACGGACATCACATTTATTTTTTATATATTTCTAAGACATTTTTTCTCCTACTATTATATGTCATATCACACCTAATCTATCATTAAATCAGTACTTATTTTAAAAATAATAGATTGACAATGCTTTTCTTGAGGAATAGATTGACAGTGCTATGGAAACGTAATAAGATATTGATGTTAATATTAAGTAATTATAAATGAAACTTTCTTCCAAATTATCTTGAAATTATTTAGATCCCAACGATAAATGATGGTACCTAAGGAAAGAATCCCCAGGAAAAAATGATGAAGCTTATGTGAAGGGAAAAAAATAAAGAAAATATTCAGAAAACAAGAATCAAGCACATAAACAAAAGGGTTTAAATCAAATAAGTCAACATAATTTTAATTTGAATGGTTCAACAAAAAGAAAAAGAAATGACATAAATATTTTGACCTTCGAGAAGAACAAAAATTCAACCATTGTAAATATACGGCTCATGAAATTTCCTCGGTCTTTACTGGTCTGGGACCCAGACCAACTCACCATCCACATCATCCAAAACAAAAAACAAAAAACAAAATAAAAACATAAACATAAACAAAAAACCAAAAAATATCATCGTCTTGTCACTACGCATTTCACCCGTATATCTCTGATATTTCTACCGGCCCTCTTAAAGCTAAGGAATCCAATCATGTCCATATTACGCAGATTATCTTTTCAAATCATCTTAGACAGACAGACAGACAGCGAGAGAGAGAGAGAGAGAGAAAGAGAATCTTACAGCTTCAATGTCAATTTTGTAAACCAGAAGCTTCCGTCTCTCCCTGCAACTTGTTCTATAGGCGACGACAATATGCCCAATAGCCAGAACTAGCGAGCATAAGAACAACGCTATCTCCGTCGCCCTGACATACCCTCCTCGGAAGGTGCCGGAAACACCAAACACATACGAAGCTTTCAAACAAACAAACATTAAAGATAACACAGAACACATCGTCGTAATTCCCAAGTAAGGCCCTCGCGAAAGCCTTGGCCCATCGCAAAAGCTATAAACACCTACAAACAAAAATTAACGAAGATTTAATTTAAGTTAAAACCGCGTTGCTCTGCTTTTGAAGCCAAAAGGGTACCCCAAAAAAAAAAAGCTAAAATTTTTTCACTTACAGATTATGATGGCTGATCTTATAATGGATATGAGAGGTATGTCGATGAGGGAGTACCGGAAATCGTAGTTTTGGAAATGGGAAGAGAGGGTTTGTAAAGAAAGAGCAGTAGGAGAAAGGGAAGCAGAAAGAAGCGCGGAAGGAAGAAGCGCATCCGCAATAACCAAAAGCACCGGCGCCGAGAATAGCAGCAAGGAAATCAGCATGGTGATCAAGAAGAACACAGTCTTCACACCCCTCAAAACCCTTTTTGATCTCTCTTCCTTTGAGAAACCCATTTCTCTGTCTCTCTGTCTCTCTGTCTCTTGTCTCTGTCTCTCCGCCCCTGCTTTTTGATTTTAAGGATCCACGTAGGAGGAAATTGAAGGAAGTGAAGTATATATATATAATATAGGGAAAGTTTTTGGCCTGCAAAAGAGGCTTAAATAGAGGGAGGCAATTATATGGAAAGGAAGCGTAATAGGTGAGGGAGGAAGGGAGGGAGGCGTGAAAGGCTGGAAGCTGCAGGCCAAAGGTGCAATATTTTGACTGGACGCATCCACTCAACAAGTTCTGACAAAGACTATGGAACTTTACATGTTGAATTTACCGGTCAAATAGTGCAACCTCTCCGCTGCTACCACCAACGGCAATACCTAAATGGCTTCAAACGACCATCAACGACATTTTTTTTTTTTTATATTTGTACAACCAGGGGTCAATGGTCCAAGAAATTTTGTATGTAGTTGGGACATGAATTAGGATGTATATTCAAATTTTCATAATAGAGAATTTTTACATATGTTTGATTAGTAATAGTCACTTTGAATTTTTATTGATACTCTGGTAGGACTGAGTTAAGTTATGTCTCAGTCGGACTTGAGGGAGCGCATGTGGGTTTTACTGTCTAGGCCCTTCCTGTACAGCTCCCAGCAAGTAAGTACTACTATAGTCACGTTCAGATATGATAGCTACAATTAATCTCTCCGACCTACCCTTTATTACTCTAAAAAGATAATAATAATAATATCGTGTTTTATGCAATTTTTTATATAAAATATATTTTTTAAAAATTAAGAAAATTACCTAAAATATAATACCGGACATGTAATATGATATACCAATAACATATTTTAAGTGAATTTTTATATCGGTAACTTAAAAAACGGGCCAATATGGGTAAGAAGACTAGCTACGTAGAAAACGAAATGTGAGGTATACGATTGCGTGTGGGTTGTGAGTGTACCTGTCGACAAATTTTGGGTTCTTTGTTTAAGGTGTCGCCATGTGCCTCGAGGGCAATTGATTCGGTGAATGTGTAGGTATTGGCTGTAGATGAATAGTATGGGCTTTTTGATTATTCATTACTTTGTTGTTTTCACGCCAAACATAAAAAGAAGTATGGGTTTGGTGTTGTTAGTTATATAAATATGAGATAAATTAAAAATATTTAATTAAAATAAAAGATGCATGATACCATAATAAATCATTAATGATTCTAAACATATTTAATAATCCTAAATTGATCCTAAATTGATCCAAATTTTTGGGTAGAAAGACATTTGCTTTGTTATTTCTTATACAATAATCTTAAACATATTTAACATCCTAAATTGATCCAAATTAGTATAATATAGACAAAAAGAAGGAAAGATTCCATGAAAATTCAAATATTTCTCACCAAACAAGTGGGTATGACTCTCTCTTGAAATATTTCGCACCAATCGAGCGGCTTCGGAGGAACCGAAGGATTAGGGTCATGTGATCACATGCAAATTTGTCTTCACGAATCATTCGAATTTCTTTATTATTGGCTCTTGGTATCTTGTTGTTTTTGGTCAAATTTAAAAAATAAAACATGGTTAATAGATTCTTTGGCAGTTGATTTCACACCAACCCATCCGACATTCTGAGTACCCAATTCAATCTTATACTATTCATCGGCGATTAGATTCCTTGGCACAATATTCGAGAAGTAATTTGGCTTGCAATAAGATAGAGTGATAAAGCAAATCATTAGCTAGCTTTAACCACATTATCAAGTGCACGTAGCCCTTCCTCTTGTAAGTTCTATAAGTTTTTTTTTTTTTAATAATAATAATCTTAAAGAGATGTTGAAGATGAAATTACACGGTCCGTACTATTTTTCCAAAAAAAAAAATTAACATTAAAATTTTTTTCACTTTTTATATCATATTATTTACTTTTTATAACTATTCAAATAAAAAAAATTATTACAAACAAAACTTTTTTACATTTCAATTCAAAAAATTTAGAACTTTATATCATATCAATTCAGGTCAACTACAATAACAAAGGTAAAATGGTTTGCCAATACAACTCAAATACTAAACAAACTATAAAAAAACACTATTCTTAACAGCAATTCAAATAGGCCGAATCCAAATATTGTGCTACAAAATTTCATTTTGAAATATTCTATTTGATACTTATCTCGTAAGTCACTAAAATATTGATTATTTTATGATAATATACATAATACTTAATATATTTATAAACTGATGTGACAGTCTAAATACGTAAAATCTCAGTCTTATATTAAAAAATTAAAGAGTAATTTATATAAAGTAGATAGTTTATAAAGATAATCATAACTCTTAAGTGTTAAGTCTCGCGGTATATATATATGTTTTAAAATGGTGGATGTCAAACGTAACCAACTACGTGAGAGAAAAAAAGGAGCCAAGAAAACATTACGAATTAGCGTGGAACGTAAGGTGTGAGCTCACTGCTCACCTTTCAAAATGGAAATTAAGATGTGGTTTAGGTGAAATTGCGGCATATGATTTATTTTTATTTTTTTCTGGTTTCTTGGTTGAAAAGGGATAATATCAGATTATTACGTCATTGCTTTGGGACTTAAATCTCTAGAAGAAAACGATTAAATAATTTCTTTTTAAGTTGTTGTTACGTAATTCGACGATTGAAAAATAAAAATAAAAAACCCAATCGATCTGTTGGAGGAATGGGTGATGACTCATCACCCGTCAGCCATGTTTGTTTTTTTGTTTTTTAAGTCAAAGTCCAAAAAGGGCGCGTTCGTATTCTGTTTTGTCTTCTCTTGCGGGGACGGTTAACTTCTGGAACAAGTCGGGTAAAACCAACACAAAGGCGGCAAACATATATGCCCATTTGGCTAAATGCTAATGAGTGATTGAAATTTAAAGCCGCCTTTTGGGTTTTGGCCATCAAATTTCGGCCACGCCGCGAACAAACATCATGGATGGATATGGCCTGTGAAGCCTCCATACTCCATAGCCATCAGCTCACTCCAAAATTCTTAATTAATTGTATCCTTTTTATTATTATATAGTGAAATGAAATTAATGAACATGAATTAATTGTGTCTATTTGTTTGCATTTGAGAGTCAAAATTTAAAAATAAAATTGTTGGGGGGACAAAATTTAATTTTTAAATGTCTATTTTTTTAATTTTTTTTTTTTTTTTAGGACCACCCTATGACTTGGGTGGCTGCCCCCTACAAGCCAAATTGTAGTTTCACCCCTAGTGATCACACCGTAATAATGGTGGTCACTTTTAAGCCCTATAATTTTCAGACTTGGATGCTCTCCATTTCAAATGAAGAACAAGTTAGTTATTTTTAGGAGGCAATTTTGTCATTTTTGGGTCTTTTTTATTTGGACAAAAATGCCTTCTTAAAACAACTAAATCGATCCACTTAATTTCAAATGAAATGAAAAGGATAATTCTCCATGATTTTCAGGGAGGATGATAGCTTTCATGGAAGAGGAGCATCTTTTCTTGAAAAGAAACAACTCTTTATGTGCATTAACCGTAGTTGTATATAGGAGCATCCTTCATAGATAGTACGTAATTGTAAGATCTATATTGTGTTTATAATGTTGTAACCTCATAGCTTTAACTATGATTTTTCATAACTTTTATGTTTTATGATATAAGAGCTTTATACTCTGTATTTTATTATTAATGAAATTATAAGAAAAATTTAATAATAAATCCAGAGTTTTATGCTCTGGATTTCATGATATAAGAGCTTTATTATCTTTATGATATTTTAAAATTATAATTAAATCAAAATTTAATAATAATTTTAAAAATCACATCAATTTTCAATAAACGTAAGAAAAACGTTTAGAATTACTCTTCCATAATATTCGAAGATGATGTGGTTCGAAATATATATAAAACAAAAAAGAAATTTTGAACCAATTTTTTTCTTTAAAAAAAAAAAAAAAATCAATCCAAACTTTCTGCCAAACTTAATCGTCAAGCCACGAAATTTGTCTTGTGCGTGGGGGGCCCGTGTGGCTTCCAAATGACACAAAAACAATATGTTATCGAGACTTATTTGATTAGACTATTCCACACGCGGCAAACAGTTTTGAAGCTATTCTACTTGTATTTCGCCACGCAACTTTATATAAAATTCTACTTTTATTTTATTTTCAGCCTATTTAATTGAAGTAGTTGTGTTAATTAGCTTTTTATTTATATTATTTAAGAAAAAATAAATAACGAAAACAAATTAAAACGGTAGGTTAAAAGAAAAAGAAAAAGAAAAAATAATAGTACAAAACTTCATCTAGAAAATGAACCGTACGTGGCCCTACCTTTGCGTGTCAGAGAAGAGGAAGAAAGGCCCCAGCAATTATTTGAACACGCGCAGTACACGCGGGGGAGGGTAGGAAATAACAAGGAGAAAGATAAGATAAGGTCTAGATATATTAATTTATATTTCTATAAAGCAAGAGGGATAGGAGGTGGCATAAATCACATTTTATTTGATTGAATATTTGATGGAAAGGCTAATGTCACACATTTTTTTGAGCAATTGAATATGATACATAATGGACAACCTATTATGTCACTTATGAGTCATCAAGAATGTGACCTGTTTCTTCTTATTTTTGTTTTCTTTTGTTTTTTTTTAACGACAATGTTACCTCTTTGGTGGTGTGTTCCTTTTTTTCCCTTTTTATCCATTCATACGTGTTATGTAAGTTGTAAATTGAGCCGAAAGTTGAAAGTGGGCCTTCGAGAATATATCCCTTAATCTCTCTTTTAAACTTGCTTTTGGTCGTTTGATTATGTGATTTTGTAGGCAAAATTGGGTATGAAAACGCATAAAAATTTATTTTAATTCATTAATTATGTTTTAGAACAGTGAAACTAAAGAGACACCAAGAAAGAAAGTGCTTGTGATTTCTTTTTCTCTTTCTATTTTCCTTTTCGTTTGTTCTTCTCTCTTTTCTGATCATAACGGTGTCAGCCACGTCTGACGTGATCATAAAAGTTTCACCATCCATTAGGATAGGAGATTAAAATAGAATCATTTGATTTTCTTTATTAGAAACACCTTTGTATGATGAATGCTGAAAACAACATCTTTAAAGTTTTTCACTTCATCACCTGTAATCACAGCATTATAATAGCATAGTACTGAACCCAACAAAGCCTTCACATGGGTTGTCTTTTGCCCATGTGAAGGATCGTTGAGCGTTTATCTAAGAACCCTCACAATCTTACCCATTTCTTATTTATATCTAAAATAGGTGAGTAAAACACTAAAAAATCATTTACATCGAATTATGCATATTAAACGTAAAATGCATTTTTGTTGAATTTGTAAACAGTGTACCGTTACATGTAGCGGATACGGTTAACACATCCATATCATTAATATACTATTTCTCTTCCACATCTTTTCACATCTCTTGTTTTCCAAATTTCTCTACTATTATTTCTCTCTTCACATCTCTCCCCTTTTTTTTTTCTTTTTTTTTTTTAAAGTTGAAAAATTAGGATCTATAAGAAAAATATAATTTTTATAAAAAATAAATAAATAAATTTAATATATATAAAAGATAATCAGATATATAATATCTTTTAAAACTCATTAATTAACTAAACGTCTAAACTAAATACAGTAAGTTTTAAATAACCATTTTACATAAAAATATACATAAATCAATGTGAATGTTTTAAGAATGATTTTTTCCGATGGAAATAAAGGGAGAAAGGATAGAAAAATTTGAATGACCAACATCCCATGCGTCTGCATGCATGCCTCCATCATTTATTTATATGCTTGCATGCACCTCTAGCTTGACGAAGATTTACAATCCCACGGAGAGATGTGTACATCGTCACCCTTGTAACTGAAGGTGCATAGGGTGATCACACTATTATAAGTGTGGTCATCCTCACACCAGATTGTATAATATATACAGGAAGGTAATATAACTTTCCGTGGAAGTAACCGGTCAAGCGACACAACTCTTGGTGAAGAGTTGAGTTGGGACTCTATAAATAGAGTCCCAGGATAACACAAATACAATTCCTACAATCTCAATATACGTACGTTAGTTTTACGTACGTGAGATTTGGGTGTTCTTCAAGTTATCTTGATCTCCACAGGATTTTCACCCTAACGGGAGAAATCCTTCCTGAGATTAATTATACAAGATCCTACGATCCTTCAGAATCCAACAGTAACATGCATGAATTGAAAGTTACCACTATATATCTATGAAAACTATAGAATGTAGGGATATATGTATGATTAGTATGAACACCTTTAATTATTAAATTATTATGTTGTTATCACCCATTTACACCATCAAAACCTAACTTAATATATATACATTGAGGATCATTTTAGCATAAGCCTTGTATATAATGCATTAAAACTATATATATATTATTGAAACATTTGTCATGTTTTTTCTTTACTAAGAGTGTGTTTAACTTTGCGATTTCAAAAGTATGGTTAACCATGCATTTTTAAATCAAATCGCAAAAAGTGTTTCGTTTGAGAGTATGTTCGAAATATAAATCATGGGTTGAAAATGTTAAAGAATCACTTCTTTTTTTTGCACAACATGCAGAAGGGGGTATGTTTTAAAAATCACGTTTTGAAATTGCTATTTTTTTAAACCGTATATTTTGAAACCGCTGACTCAATTTCCATGACGATGAATAATAGTTATATCATGCACAATTTTAAAAAATAAAATAAAAACTCTAGTAAATGTATGGGAACCGCATGCTCGCATGGAAAGAGATTAGTCAATTGAATAACTTACATTTATATAAGAACCAATTGTTGTATGTGACAGTAGGTGGTGCTTTATTAATCTTATTTCATTTAATTATCCATAAAAATGTGTTTAAACACATTCAAAATTGGGAAAAGAAAAAAAAATGGACAACTCAACTAAGGAACCATCGATTTCTGCTAGCCCAAACCCGGCCCAATATGCATCAGATATCCCAAGCTGAGTTTGGCCCGAACCCACCCAATGCCGGACGGCCTGCGTTAATGCCTTAAACGGCAATATCCAAGCTCGGCTCCCGAAGCGATAAGCCCAGCGAGCAAAGAGACTCACGCGCTCGTTTCTCCTAGGAAGAGACTCCAGAGCTCAGGAGCATGGCCACGCGATTCTTGTGGCGCACGGGAAAGAAGCTCGCGGTGGTCTCCGCTGCAGTGTGCGTCGGCGGCGCCGCGGCCACTGTCGCCACCTCGGACGATCCGGAAACGGCGCTGAAGCTCTTCACCGCCGTCCCTCTCCGCCTTGCTCGCGGCTCCGTCACTGCCGCCTCCATCGTCTTCGGTAGGCTGAGTTCCGCGTTAGGGTTAGGGTTTGTCAATTCATGAATAATTTGGCTTTCCCTTCAATTATAGATTTATCATACTATTTTGGTGAAGTGGAAACTATAGCATTTCAATTTTTTATGCAAATTGTTTTTGTGTTTTTTTTGGCGGTGTTGTTAGATTATGAATATGCATTGTGGGGACTACCTGAAGGAAGTATTGAGAGGGCAAAAGTTAAGCACGAAGTTCACCTAAGGTCTGCGCGTAAGCTTCAAGAACTGTGTTTCAGAAATGGAGGAATATATATTAAGCTTGGTCAACATATTGGGCAGCTGGTATGCTCTTAATCTGCTAATGCTTCCTTAGGTATCTATGGCGAAAGTTGGACTGGGAGTTCTCTCTATACTGTTAGAGTAGGTATTGGGTTTTTGTAATCATTGAAAAAAAGAAAAGAAAAGAAAGAACAAGAGAATAAGTTCTGGGATTGATAAGTAATTTATTGGTTAAATTAATATTTCTCAGTTGTGGGATTGATAAGTAATTTATTGGTTAAAGTAATATTTCTCAGTTGCATTGAACACCAATTCTTTCTTCTTCGGTTTTTATACAGGAATACTTGGTACCTCAGGAGTATGTCCAGACAATGAGGGAGTCTATGTTGAATAGATGTCCGGTTTCTTCATATGATCAAGTATGCCGAGTGTTCCAGAAAGAGCTTGGAGAGACACCGGATAAAGTATGTTTTATTGTTTAGGTTTATTTTTTGGAAGTTTCTTTATAGGAGTACTGTATGCGTGTAAGTGGGTCAATATGCTCTTTTTGAAAGATTATTCCATTGCACATAAATATTTTAACGTTTCTGGTGCATATGGATTTTTACATGGCTCTTAATCATCAGACTACTTTTATCAATTGTAGTAATTATTTTGTATAAATCGCGCAATATCAGCCCAGTTAATTAAGCCTTCTCATCTACAGATATTCTCCGAATTTGATCCTGCTCCAATAGCAAGCGCTTCCCTTGCACAAGTTCATGTTGCTCTCACGCATGATGGCCAGAAAGTTGCTGTGAAGGTTTCATTTGTTGTGACATTTACCTTGAATAGAAATTATTAATGATAGGTGGAGCCAAGTTTTCATTTGGATTTGTTTGAGTAGTAATGCTACTCTTTACACCAATTTATCACACTCATTTTACACCGTTTGACGTGATGTATTTTATGTGGCTTTTTTGTGTTTTTTTTTTAAGTAACTGACATGGGAAGCCACTTAGAATACGTCACGTTAGTTGATATGAAATGAGTGTGATAAATGGGTGTGAAGAGTAGCATTACTCTTGTTTGAAAGGCAAGTTGTGTTTTTTATGAGGATTATGTGCCCATATCCAAATAATTTCTCATATGCAGGTTCAGCACACTCACATGACCGATACTGCGGCTGCAGATCATGCCACTGTGGATTTTGTTGTGACCACCTTACATAGGTTTTTTCCTTCTTTTGATTACAGGTACTATTGTGGTTGCTTTTGTGCCTGCTGGTTATCCTGACATTATTCTAGATTATGAGAAAATTAGGTAGAGATCATCTAGGTGTCAAGTGCCAAAGTCTGGTACAAAGTTATATAATCTTGGGCTGTAAATGGCCTTTAGGTAGAGATATCATATAGGTCTTCAGCATAAAGTTCTATATATATCAAGTGTATCAAACTTTTCTATTCATGTCTTTTTTAGTAGGAATTTGTCTGGTCTTGAATTGGTGGTTTTGACTGAAGTCTTCTTTTCTTGACTTTCCTATGCAGGTGGTTGCTTGATGAAATGAGCGAAAGTTTACCGAAGGTAAGTTGCTTTAACTGCTATTCTTTTCACTGTTCACTATATGCCTTTATCCCAAAAAGATAATGATTATACATATTTGTGGTTTCCTTATGTTTGTTATACTTTTATCTTCCTTCATAATTGAATTGTGACTACTCATCAAAAAAAAATAATAATAATTGAATTGTGACCAAGGCATCTGACCTAACTCTCTCAGCTCATATTCTAAAATCGTTAGCCATATTTTCAAACTATGATTACGTAGTTTGTCTTTTTGAAGCCATCAAACAAGATGGCTTTTCCTCCTTATATTTGAGGTAACTTCAAACTTATGCCGAACATGACCAACATGTTTTGGTGCTAAATCTTTTTGCTGGAGACTTTTAATGTTGCATTGAGGAGAGTGGAACCTTATTGTCTTTTAAATCTAGACATTTATCTGTAGCTTCTCTTATATTAAAATTTGCGCTGTATATTTATTCTTTTGTAGCTGTATTGTCATTTGATCATTTGATATCATGGCCCTCAGGAACTGAATTTTTTGGTTGAGGCGAAGAACAGCGAGAAATGCTTGGATAACTTTCAGAAGCTATCTCCTCATATTGCGGACTATGTATATGTTCCAAAGGTGTATTGGAATTTAAGTACCTCAAAGTTGTTAACCATGGAATTTATGGATGGTCCACAAGTAAATGATGTGAAGACCATTCAAAAACTTGGAATTCAACCAAATGAAGTTGCAAAATTAGTAAGTTCATGGGTTTGATATGGACATAGACAGTATTTGGTTAGAGGTTAAAGACTGTACAAGTTGGGCTTTCCAATACCGAGAATGGCTTACATTTGTCTCATAGAGACGTTGTTGAAATGCCAAAGCCACAAAGTAGAAATTAGTAAGTAATTCTTGCACTTGATGCAGGTTAGTCAAGCTTTTGCTGAGATGATGTTCAAACATGGGTTTGTCCATTGTGATCCCCATGCTGCCAACTTGCTAGTTCGCCCTTTGCCTTCAAGTAAAAGCAGTATTCTAGGTGAGGCTTCTCTTTATGTTAAATTACCCATTGAGGGATCTTTTTAGTTCTTAGCTATTTCTGATGATTATATATGTTAGCCATGGCAACTGCAAACCTGCCTAGACCAAACCCCAAGTCCATCTGGATGGGGCCATTGTGGCCCTGATTATTATAGTCACTATGGGCAGATCATCGCATTTGTATTATTATACTATAACAATGCTGTTGAAACTTGTGAGCAAGTAGAATTCTGCAGGAAATTGCTCTCAGCTGCAACTGTAATCCCTTAGAAAATTGATTTTTCAATAATATGATGTTTATAATGAGTGCATCGCATTTGTCTCATTATTATTATTTATTTATTAAAAAAAAAAAGAGTTCTTCATTACTTGGTGTGCATGTTCTAGTCGTAAGTGTTAACAGTGAAACAAAATCCTCATAGATGTTACAGATAAATCTGAGAGGATTGGATTTATCATTGAGAGTTTGGATTTTAACATATGCTCTATTATCTAAAATTTGAAATCTCTACTAAATTGAAAGATGTAGAAATGTTATTTACTTGTTCTTAAATTCTTACAATTTTGAGGTGATATGCTGTGAGTAATGAACGCTCATCCCAGGTGATACTCATGTTGTAAAATTTTGCACGATTTGCTATCCTGTTTTTATTGCAGTGGAGAACACTGCCAGCATGTTTACTGCCGCCATTTCTAGTGCTTCTCTGCCACATGCTAGTTGTGGTCCCCATAGGATCTCTTATTACTCTTCATAGCAAACGATGTAACATTTGAATGGTTAGATTAAGCAAAAACTTGGAAAATATTCACAATATAAAGCTTTGCCAGTCAAAGTATTGACTTGCTTTTTTAAGTAATTGTCTCCTGCACCAATAACTGTTCCATACTGCATTTTATGACCCTTGATCTCATATACTTCACCCTACCCTGGTAGCACGTATTTTTCTCTTCACAAATTTTCATGTTTATTCCCTTTTTGTTTGTTGGTTTCAACAAATACTGCACATGGATTTCTTTATGGACTTCTCCCTTCTCATATCTAGGCAAGAAAAAACCACAGTTGATTATTCTAGACCATGGATTGTATAAAGAGCTCGACTTTCATACAAGAACCAATTATGCGGCACTTTGGAAGGTATACCGCTGCTTCCTTAAAAATTGTCTTCCAATCTTCAAGTATAGTTTCCTGTTTGAAGCAACTTGCTTTTTTCCTTGTTTACATATTTGTTGCAGGCACTAATATTTGCTGATGCTAACGCAATAAAGGAAAATAGTGTAAAATTGGGTGCTGGGGAGGATCTATATGCACTATTTGCAGGAATTCTTACTATGAGGCCATGGAATAGGGTTGTTGACTCGTCGGTTGATCATTTGGTCGTACAAGGCACTGATAGTGACCGTTCAGAGCTACAGGTGATCTTCTGTCCAAGGAATCTTTCCCTTCTAATTGTTTCCACCTATAAAAATTCATGCCAGATTTACGTGCTGATTAAATTGCATACTCTCTCTCTCTCTCTCTCTCTCTTCCCCCCTCAATGTTGCAATAATGTACCATATTGTTTTGGAGTACTGTTTTTTGACTGAAAGGAACCTGCTATGGTCTTGTGCTGCTCATTCTTAGATTGGGTAGATGGTCTTAATGTAATGATTGTTACTTATTGCTTGACCGTACCTGCCTTCTTTTTCTTTTTGTCTTTTCCAGATGTATGCTTCTCAGTATTTCTCTCAAATCTCAGAACTTCTGAGGAGACTGCCGCGTGTAATTCTGTTGATGCTGAAGACAAATGATTGTTTACGAACAGTTAACAATTCTCTGGTATGAAATATATTCTACCTCTTTGTTGCCCATTACTTAACTGAGGGATCTCTAGGTTCCACTGAAAGTAATTTCTGTTTGCTAGAAGAGCTATAAAATTCAATAGGTGAAGCCAAATCAAACAAAAAGAATGATTTCCAACACTCTTGTTTTGACTACATAAACCCTATTTTTAGTCCAGAGTCAGGAACTTAGAGAACTTCTTGTTAATTAAAAATCTTCAAAAGATTTATCAAAAAAAAAAAAAAAATCTTCAAAAGAAGTAACATTTTGTTTCCTCCTGTAAATGGGTACTTCAGTCATCTAAAAATGCCCTTGGCCATATATTATAGCTCTGTAAAATTCAGTCAAATTCGTGACATGCACAACCTTGAGCCAAAAATCTGCAGAATCAACAACTTAAATGCAATGTGAAAATTGTTTTAATTGTGAAGTAAATAGTGTGTTGCTTATCAATTGAATTGTTTCTTGAGCAGTTGCAGGGGTCGTCTCCACATACATTCCTCATCATTGGAAAGGTCTCATCTGAGGCACTCATTGAGGCAAGATTGTTACAACAGAAATCTCTGTTACGTTGGCTGAGTGTTTGGTTGGACGAAATCTTGTTGGAAGCTCGACTCTTTGGAATGCGGATAGCCTTGTGGCTTTTACAACTCAGGAAGGCTTTGTGTTAATGAAACCAAAGATGGCAAAAACTCTTCTTTTTTTTTTTTTTTAAAAAAAGGACCCAGATATTCTTTTTCTTTAAATCCCCTCCACCCCAAAATAGGCTCACATATTCTTTGTCTCCGTGGTCAAATCTCAAGCATCCACTTACTGGGCTCTTGATTGCGGATTGACGGATTGAATTTTTTATAGAGAAAAAAGAAGGACCAAATAAACATTTTTTTTTTCTTGGGCACAAATTATATTTCAATCCCATCAATGGGGCGAGTGATAGATTGTAAGGAGTACGATATTTACAAAGGAAATGGAATAATTCATGTATTTGTGTTATTTTGTGTAGCAATCACAGAAATTGAAACTTGTATTTATTCATTTTCACATTAAGGTGTTTATGAATTTAGAATGTTCAAATGAAGCTATCATGTAATGTAATCACAATTTCCTTGTATTGCAAAAAAGAAAAATAGACGTAAGCAATATTGAAGTCTGCCGAGGTGCCTATGGGGGATGTGGAACGGGTTTTGGGCCTTTACATTGCAAGCTTTGTGTTGGCCCAATTTTCCAACAACTAGTAGAAAAAGGAAAGGAAAATGCTCTTCAGACAGACAGAAAAGTGATGATTCAAGTGTCAGCTGTCTTAAAAGATTGTCCTTTGGGAATTGATGGCGATGAGATTAATTGGCATATGCCATACGTTTCGAAGTAAATGGCCTCTGAAGGCTCAGCTAGAGCTACTGCAGGCTTGACTGACTTTTAGTACATCCTATATAGCCTATAGCTACTGTGCGTACGCCCAATCGAACAGCCGGTGCCCGGAGACTTATTAGCTATGTTTACCTCCGGTCAAAGCTGGTATTGTAGCCTAAACGTCACTGTTTTAGTTATTGTGCCATTTAATATAGACTTATTAGCTATGTTTACCTCCTGCCAAAGCTGGTACTGTAGCTGAAACGTCACTATTTTAGTTACTGTGCCATTTAATATGTACAGTGTCAAAAATTGATTTTGTAATATTAATTAATTTTTTTTTTAAAGCAAAATATTAAAAAAAAAAAAAATTTAATATTACAAAATCAATTTTTAACACTGTACATGTTAGATGGCACAGTAACTAAAACAGTGTCCTTCCAACAACAGTGTCGGCCCTGGCTAGAGGCAAATATAGCTATTTTACAATTTTTCCCTTTTAAAAAGAGAATCAAATTGAAATCTCACATTATTAACTCTCGATATTTTTCTGAAAAAGAAAAGAAAAATCGAGGGACGCAAAATGGGAAATGCAACAACAAGAAGCCATACAATGCCTCACAGGTCACATCATTTGACATAAAAAACAAAAGAGCGATGATCTCGAGGATTGTAGGAGTTGAGCGAGCGTCATCCGGCCGTTGAGTGTGTAGTTCGGCTTCATCATCATCATATTAATGGAGGGAGCGTTGGTTGGTTGGCAGTTGGCTACCAAACAATCAGGCTATTAGCCTTGCATTGTGTCGTCTCCTTTACCAGATACCCATCACATCTATTATCCGGCCCCGGCCCCTATCACTTTGCATCATTTTCGTAGAAGAATGTTTGATGTTTATATTATTTTACCCCTCTAAATTATGTCATTTTATTTAATAATACGTTAACATATGTTTCTCACATCTATATACTTCTTATTTAAAAAAAAAAAGGAGAGACCCATAGCTTTTTTATTTTATTATTTATTTATAAGGGTTTAAAGCTTTTGATCAAAGCATGGAAGAATGCAACGGTACTTGTGACACTTTAGTTTTGTCATGCGAGGTCTTTCCTTTTCCATAAAGAGGCTAATTATATATGATGTCCCCCGAATTTATTCTACTTCACCCACTTCCTTTCCAATCATCTCTAATTATATAATAATAGCGCCAATATATCACGAACAACCCACATTTTTTTTTTTTACATAATTTCTCATAATATTGATGGTGAATTCTAATTATATATATATATATATATATATATATATACAAATCCCCAATTACCAACCCTTTTGAAGAAAAAAGAAAAGAAAAGAAGAAGCATTATTTATGTGATTAAATAACCATTTTTTTATGTAACCAATATTTTTAGATAAGGCTCATCTAAATCAACAAAGTCACAATTTTATCCCAATTAAATTAATGTTGCTTGAGATTTATGCATGCCAATCAAGATATAAATAAGAGCAATGCCAAAAATTATATTTTTGTTTTATAATTATTTTATAATATTAATGTGAAAATCTCAATTGTTTTTTTTTTTTTTAATAATAACTCATTCAAGGATTAGTTGAGACTATTACATCAATATTGTGAAATAGTTGTAGGATAAAATTATAAGTTTTAACATTACTCTATAAATAGTATAAAACTTATTGAGCTATGTATTTCAATTTTCACATGTTATACTCATAAATGTAATACTTTGTCAAGTAAATAATTTTATCAAAAGTTTGAAGCGCGTCTAGCGCAATTTTATTGGCTACATCTCATTAACAAAATTGTAGAAAGTGTTTCGATTTTTTGTTAATTTTTTTAATTTTATATTAATATTTGTTTAAAGAGAAATGCTTTAGTGTAATATAATGCCCATTTTTAGTAACATGGCAGATGGACAATCAGAATTGAAATTTGAAATTTGAAATTTCAATTTTCTCTTTCTCACTAAATATGGGTCAAATGTGGACATTATATTGTGTAACATATCACTTGTTTAAATAGACATTTTTAAAACATGAAAAAAAAAAAAAAATCACAAGCAATATAGTCCAGTTTTTAAAACCGTAATTTTAGGAGCTTTGATTGTATTTTTAAAAAAATATATTTCTATATTAATTATATTTTAAAATCGTTATTTTTCTCGCCAAAAAAACACAGCTCCGGTAATCTTGTAGTATTAGCTGTGTTTGGTAATGGAATGGAAAAATGGAGTGAAATAATACTGTAGCAGATTTGATTGATATAAGAGAAAAAAATAAGAATGTTTTATATAAAAAAAAATTTTTAAAAAAATTGTTTTGTAGTAATTTTTTTTATTTGAATAATCATAAAAAATAATTGATGTAAGGTAAAAAATAAGAATATTGAAATTAATTTAAAATTTTTTTTTTTAGGTTTTTGAGTTCGGCCCTTTTCCAAATACAGCCTAGGAAACGGGAAGTTGCCGAGTTGTCGATACGGGACAGCAAGTACTACTGTTTCTAACTTTCTACTTGCATTATAAAAATTCAAAAGACCCCTGAAGCATTATAAATAGCGTCTTGTGGTAGTGTGTTCTTCACGAAAGACCGTTTCTTTGATCTCCGAGGAGAGGGAAAAAACTAGCAAAGGAAGGTGGCGGTGCTGGGTTTTTTTGGGTTGTAGACGCCGTTCTGGAGAGACATGGTGGGACCAGCGAGGCATCAGTTCGTTTTCTTTGGATCCTCCATTGTCCAACTCAGCTTCGGCCATGGCGGTTGGGGTGCCACTCTGGCTGACATCTACGCTCGCAAAGTACACTCTTTTGTTTGTGTTTGTGTTTGTGTGTGGTTTGATTCCGTGTTGGTTTCTTAGCCATGTGAATAGCAATGTGT
Source organism: Corylus avellana (assembly GCF_901000735.1). Taxonomy (NCBI): domain Eukaryota; kingdom Viridiplantae; phylum Streptophyta; class Magnoliopsida; order Fagales; family Betulaceae; genus Corylus; species Corylus avellana. The sequence goes on from NC_081547.1 coordinate 29,050,220, forward strand.
TTACTTTTGAATTACGGATAACATGCCCTTAATCCATGCTGAATTTGCTGTTTATTTATTTTCTGTATGTTAATAATGATAATAATAAAAAGAACCCATTTTGGTTGAGGAACGGTTATGAGGACACTGATTTTATATTTTGTTTAAGAATTTGGGTTTGATGGGTGTTTGGTAAATTAGTATTTTACTGAACTTTGGCCAAAACGGGTTCATGCAATTTGACTACTTGTATTTGGATAGGGCTTAGTCGAGTCGAATTTGATACATAGGGCTAATATTTCATAGATCTGGTTTGATCGCTTTTCTAATTGGAGATTCTGAACGAGTTCAGATTTATGCCTTTTCTTTTTTTTGTGATTAATAATCGAGATTTTCTCCTGAGGTCAGTGTAAGGAGTACTAGTTTGCACCATTCTTATAACATGTGAAGGAGGAAGACCCAGTAAGAAATTGAAGAGTGGCTGAGATCTTATTGACCTTTTTGTTTAATTTTGTATTCTCTTTTGTTAGTACTGAAGATGAACAATAGTCTTCTGTTATATATGTAAACGATCCTTAAAGCTTCTAAATAATCTAAGTATCTTCTATGTCTCCAAATTTCTGTCTTTTGGCCAAGGCCGATTTTTGTTTGAATAAACTAGCTGGTATGTAAAAACAAGTTCAAATAAAGAAAGAATGTTAATATGAAGAAGTTTATCAAAATCACCCTTTTATGTGCTCTGTTCTCATGTGAGCACACAATCAGTCTTATGTTTGTTTGTGCAATGGATTTACTATTAGTAATAACTTTATTTTTATGCATCCTAATTTTTTTTATGGCAATCCTATTTTGTTCATGATTCCTTGTAGGCAGACATTGTGTTGCGAGGGTATTTTGGGTGGAACTCACGACGTGCGCTTGAGGTCCTTGATCAAGTTTTTCCAAAGGTACTATACTTCGAGCGGAAAATACCCTGTTGCCTTTAAGGTATTTAGGTGTTTATTGATGCCGAATTACTCTCTTCCGTTTTGCTCTGATGATAGCATTTCCTAAGAACTTAAAAGAGGCAGTGTAAAATGGATTCTAGTTTGCATGCGTAGTTCATAGTTGATGGTATTTTCTTATTACAATGGTGCCCTGACCCCAACATTACCTTTCTTGGTTCTAGGATGCTGCACTGCAGCCTTCTTTGGTGATAGTTTATTTTGGTGGTAATGATTCTATGGGGCCTCACTCATCTGGCCTAGGCCCTCATGTACCACTTCCTGAATATATTGCGAACATGAGAAAGATTGCGACTCATCTCCAGGTACTTTCTTCACAACACCAATTGATACAATGTTGCCATGTTCATGTGTTCTGCAAATGTATCTGCGTAGACTGTAGACCAATGAAAAAACCTGACACTGTGGCTTATTGGAAGGTTCAACAAACAACACTCTTGTCCAATTGATTCTTGGATTTTCTATTACAAGAATCCTGTATGGTTTCTAATCCTGGGGACCGTTGAAGATATTATATCGCCTCCAGGGAATTGCAAAGGGAAAAGTGGTTTATTTTTAGTTTCACACGTTGACAAAGTCTCTCGTGTAAAATGGCACTAAAAAATTCACATTTATGAAACGAATGAGATCAAATCTCTCTCTCTCTCTCTCTCTCTCTCTCGTGTTAATGTGGGTTTGAAGTATTGTGTATATGTTTTTGTTGAACATTCCCTCTATCTAATGCATGTTCTATTGCAAATTTGAAAATCAGAGCCTCTCGGAGAAAACACGCATCATTTTCTTAAGTTGTCCCCCTGTCAATGAGGCCAAGGTTCGCGGAAACACAAGGTGCTCTCGTGCGTATCTTGAGTGTGTTGTTTCCTGGGTTTTTACAGTAATGTCAATTCTAATACAGGTTTTCTTTCTTAAACCAGTAAAATTTTTAGCGAGCTAGTTAGAACAAATGAGTTATGCCAAAACTACTCAGAAGCTTGTATAAAGCTGTGCCAAGAAATGGGTGTGAAGGTCGTAGATCTTTTTACTGCACTTCAGAAAAGAGATGATTGGATGGATGCTTGTTTCACGTAAGTTTACTTGGCCAAAATTTCTGTATCTTATTTTCTGCCAACACCATCAAGTTCCACAGCTTAATTGTTTTTCTTCCTTCTTTTTTTTTCAGAGATGGGATTCATTTATCAGCTGAAGGGAGCAAGATAGTTGCTAGGGAGATACTAAAGGTGATCAAGGAAGCTGACTGGGAGCCATCTCTACACTGGAAGTCGATGCTGACCGAATTTCCGGAGGATTCTCAATATGATCTTGTTGCTGCTGATGGAGAGACAACATTAAACCCATCGGAGTGGACTTACTACTGGGAGAATCAGTGGGACTAGTTTGTCGAGATGTTGTAGAACTCATGCAGAGCTGTCTGCTAGAAATTGAAGAATGAAGAAAGATAATTTGAACTTTGATTGTTTTCTTGATTTGTTCTTGTAAAGGTAGATCAAATTGGCAATGTTATATGGATAGAATATTGTGCCAAATCGACTGTAGCCCTTCATGGTATTATAGAATGGATAGAATCTTGTGCCAAGTCGACTCTATAGCCGCATATGGTTCTATACAACATTAAAATAATTACATATATTAAATACATAATATTTATACATATATATTAAAATTTAAATATATAAAGGAATGCGGACGCGGATGTATAATCCACTTGCCTTAAATCTGCCATCCGCATTAACGGATATTGATTTTTGCGGATGTATAATCCACATACCTTAAATCTGTCATCCGCATTTACGGATATTGATTTTTGCGGATGTATAATCCGCATACCTTAAATCTGCCATCCGCATTTACGGATATTGATTTTTGCTATCTACATCCGTATATATAGGATAGTGGACGAGGGTAGTTATTATTCGCTCGCATTTTCACTCTTACTATTAATCCCTTAAATGAAGCTATTTCTAAACCCTCGTTGTTACCCTTAAACTCAAGGGCGGACCTAGCAATAGCCTTGGATTGTCCTCCAAATTTTTAAAATTTCATCTAATTTATTTGTTTTTCATGAGATATATCCTTTATTTATAATAAATTTGTTACCACCTCAATTCTATTTGTTTTATTTTAATTTTGTCCCCAAACCTGAAGTCCTAGTTCTGCTCTTTCTTAAACTAACAGTCTAAAATAGGACTAAGATACATTTCAAAATTGTGGTTTTAGTTACTGTTTTCAAATTAAATTATTAAAACTTTATTATCATATAAATATTTATAACTTTTAAAATATAATAATTACCGCAATGATAATATGATAATCATTTAGTAAATTTTTTTTTACCTAACTTTCCTCTAAATTAGGTTGAAAAAATTAATATAACTTAATTTATTAAACTAAACATCTGTCTATTAATCACACACTAGAAAAAATGTCAATGTTTTTACCTATGTAGTTTAATAAACTGAAACCCATCTACGCATCGGTTTCCGGCAAGCACACAATCGGCTTTTCTTCCGACTGCTGTCATCCGCCTAGTGTGCTCATATTTTTAAATTTTTAGTTGTATTGCTTTGATTTTTCCTGTATTTTTCTTGTTTTTCTTGCTGCTTGTAATAAGGTCATATCCTCTTTCTTGATCTCTTCGCTTGTTATTTTGGTCCAGACCCTTAGGGTTGTGGATGTGAACGATATTCTAGCTTTCGGGTTCAGGAGGATGTGTGCCGGCATGGGGTCCTTTTGATCCCAGGGTTGAAGAATAAGAGCTACCTATGCATTAGTTTGTGTCTGCCTAGTGCAGATCTGTTATTCCAATTGAAGATTAGTTATAGGTTAGCGGATGTTTGACGTCTTTGATGTGTAATCTTTTAGTTACGACTTTGATCTTTTAACTTCGGCTAAGATCTTTCAGAATGTTATGTTCTGTGATTGTAAGAGTTTTAATACTCTTGATTCCTCTATTAATGAGATAAGAATGATTTTCCTTTAAAAAAAAAAAAAAAAAAAAATCTGAATTAGAGAGAATATAATAATTTCACATAAGGCGCCAAAATAAAAAGAAGTTCGAGAAATTTCATAATCTTTGAGTTTCCCTCCCCATCGCGCCTCTTACTCTCTCTCTCTCTCCGCAAAGCAAAAGAGGATCAAGAATTCTCAGGTAATTCTCTACTTTCTCTTTTTCAATTTCTTCCGAAACTACATTTTCTTAGTTCATTTTATATAAGTTGTTCTAATTTTCTTTGTCTCAGTCTCGGGGAGGTCCTTTCTTTTTGGTATTCTAGGGTTTCTTTCTCACTTCAAGTACGCGGTTTTATTGCTAAAGTTATTATTCTTTTTTCTTTTTTTCGTTCGATGATTTCTGTGGCTCGATTTGGTCGCTTGAACCCGATATATATAGCTGTGCCTATATTTTTCTTTGATATTTCTTGCATGGAACATGCTTCATAAAGTGTAAGTTCTTCTTCGATTGGAACATGGTAATTTGGCAAATTTCCAAATCTTGTGTACGAATTTGATCCAAAGAAGGTGATCTTTATATTCAGAGTACAAATTCATGGGTTTTTAGATCCATACCAATATCCATTTTGAAATTCAAATCGTGGACTTAAAAACAAAATACTTTGCCTTCTGCCTTTTTTTTTGGGGGGGGGGGGTGTTGTGGGAGGAGATGCTGGGAGTTCTACGCAAGGATTGTGAAAATTGTAAGAGCTTTACAGGAGCAGAAAGTGGAAATGGCTTGAAACTGAATTTGGGTCCGAATGTTTTGAAACTCTGTACTAAAGCCTGGAATCTTACAAGTTTTAATCTTAATTTCAGAATGTATGTTAATGTTGGATTTTATGGTTATAATTTTTTCTATGACTTACCTTTGCTGTTTCTACTGATTCAGCAAAAGGGGGTTTCACAGTAACTATATGATTTTGTGCTCAAAAAACAGCAATTGGGTTCCTCATTAAGCTGTCTTTTATGAGTCGAGAGGAACTATAAGAGCAACAAGCAGAGGTTTCAAGAATGGCAAATTACTATGACATCGATGATATTATTACTCAGGAAGAGGTTAACACTTATGTCTTCAATTGCTGGATAGTTTTGCTTCCAACTCTTCTTAATTTCTCAATCTAATACTATTATGTATTTTGTTCATGTGCACACAGTTTGTCTCAGTCATATTCCAGAAGGCAGCAGGTGGAGTGGGAATTGATCCCAGTTCTGAAACTGACTCTGTAAGTTCTATTGAAACTGGAGCTGCACAGGAGTGGATGGTAAATTACAGTTTTTGATACTTTCTTGTGTGTGTTTTACAGGTTGAAGTGGGATCAAAGGTAGAGCTACCTTTCTGGCTTGCTCATGAATTACAACTGAGACAAGCTGTATCAATGAATGTCCCCGCTTGTTTCAATCAAAAGTAATGGTCCTAACAGATCTGAGTGACATTTCTAATTCCCATTTGAAAATTCTAATCTGAGAGGATTATGAGGATTGAGTTATAGGAGACTTATATTGCTTCTTGTATCTCGGCAAACTTGTAGAGGGAATGGAACCTTTGTTGCAAAAGTCTGGCCTATGGGTGCCGAAATTCAATCTGATATTATGCTCTGAGATCTCATTACTAGATCTTTTCTTGTCTGGATTGTTTTCTTTATCCATTGTTAATGAATTGAGTGTCTGGTGGTTCCAAATTATAACCATAACCAGATCATGTAACTATTTTCTGAGCCCCCATAGGACTGGTAGGATTCACCCAGTTGTATTGTTGCAAACACGTGCACTAGTTTCATGGACTGATTTAAACTTTTCGTGTTGAGAGGTGTCATATCTATTATTTACTTTTCTTTTTGTTCTATACCAGGACAAGGCTGGAAATCCAGGCTGATTCTGCATGTGTGGATCTGAGATCTCGAAGTCCATACTTCTATGAATTTGGATGCAAGATAGCACCACTGTGAGTCTCTCGCCGCACCTGTCTTTTCTTGCTTATATATATTTAACGGTTTAGTGTATTCTTTGTTTGCCTTATCAAAAATTGCCTTACAAGAATACAAGTTTTTTCTTTTCATTTTGATGGACAGGGTTGCTGATAGAACCATTGGACCTTTGCTCTTATCTGCATTTAAGAGCAGGTACAAGGAAGTCCTCACCAAGGCACACACTGCAGCATACCCAGCGGCTTCCAAACACTTGACAATTTTGACAAAAGAAGAAACCCATTGTGAGATTCTTTTTTCTTTTTTCTTTTTTCATATTTAAGCATATCTTCTATTCTCTTGACTTCACATGTATGTATTATTTACATTGATAGTCTTGTGGTTATGCATCTTTTAGTGTATGAGGCAGCTCAATCCTCAATGGCAGCCTTTAAGAAGTGGCGGATGGGTGGCCCCAGATTTCAGAGAGCTTCCATTCTAGGAAGGAAGAGAAAATCAAATGAGTAGTCGCTAAACTTTATGATTAATCTCCATCACAATGTAGGGCCTTGTCTGTAAGTGTACGAGATTGGTGCATAAAAGTAATGCCCCCTGTCTATGAAGTTTTGTATTGAGTATTAATTATGAAAACAGTCAAATTCAGTGTATCAATGCTTTATTAATTAACCAAAGAGCCTAAAGAAGTATTCACACACCATGATGATTGCAATCAAAAGTAGACAATAGCCATATATCTGTTCCAAATTCCAATGGGAATGTTAGCTTTTTGAAAAATGTATTTGATCTCCCATGGCTCTTGTTTATTGATCCTGAGCCCTTGAATCCGGATAAGGATTGAAAGAGGGGTTGGGCCCTGCTTCCACGCTGCATGGTGCATTTGGGCTCTGCAATTAAGTCCATATATCTGTTTAAACTATTCAATTTTTAATTTTTTTTTTACCAAAAAGAAAGGCCCTCTGAATTGTCCTGTCGTCACTCAGAACTAGAGCTGTTTTCGTTTTTGCCTTGAAGTCAAACGCAAAGTAACCACAGTAATATTGCTCAGAAGATATTTTCCGATACGGACAAAGGTCAAGGGATTGAGAGTTCACGCCGTGGCAAAATCAGTTTCCCTTTTCCCTTTTTTACCCCCAAGATATTTATTAAGAAACATGACCCTACTCGCACTCGACGCGCGTGCTTCTTTAGTAGGTACAACAATCCCCTGGTTTTGTTTCACACGCCATCTCTGATCGCGTAACCGACCATCACTTACGACACTAGTGACTTGACCTCTCTCAGAGGGAGAGATGAGATGAGAGAAGAACCAAAACAGAAAAAAATGTGTCTAATCTAGCTCTCTACGCGCACATGTCCACACCCGATTCCTCCCTCTCCGCCGCAGACTCGAGCATGGACCACGACAACAAGACTTTACCCACCAACGCCGGCGAGGAAGGCGGCGACGCCGAGATGTGGGGGACCTTCGACAAGAACTTTCGGCAGGTGCAGAGCGTGCTGGACCGGAACCGGGCGCTGATCCAGCAGGTGAACGAGAACCACCAGTCGAAGATCCCGGACAACATGGTGAAGAACGTGGCGCTCATCAAAGAGATCAACAGCAACATCTCCAAGGTCGTCTCACTCTACTCCGACCTCTCCTCCAACTTCTCCTCCCTGTTCCACCAACGCTCCTCCGCCAAATCCCCCAAGACCTAGAGTCCCGAGCCCTGAAATTCTCCTAGTAATTCCCCCTTCTCTTTATTCATATTGTATGGTCTGTATGATTGGTTTGGAAATTGAGGCCAAATGGGTCCGTCTTAAAAAAGTGTTTGTTCCATGTTTTTGTTGGTGAGAGTCTGTTTGGAATAAGCGACTCTGTTTATATGGGTGTCTCTGGTACTCTGCCGTTGATGTGCTCTAAAGCGGCCCATTCTGTGTTCAAATAAATCTGTAATGCTTATTCAGTGTTGTGTTCTGTTTTACAAGGAGGATTACAGTGGAACAACCTACTTTCCTGTTCAATTCACCAACCCAAAGAGGTATTTATGATCTGTTTGCTCACATGAATTCTTGCTTATGCGCTGTATGATGAGTAATTGCTCTTGTTTGAAGGTGGGGTTGCATGGTTTTGGATTTGATATCTCAAAGCAACAACCTCCGCTAAGAAGAGGTGTTCGAAAGATGCAATGTCGCTTCAAATTGGTTTGTTATATTGATTGAGCTCTTCTTTTGGTTGTTAAAAGCTTATCCATAGTAGATGGGAATTAGGGTTTTCTCAAGTACTGTACTGAGCACAATCACGCAATCATTGTGTGGTTTCACTCTCGTAATGTAATTAATAAGTAGTTCTTGTAATTGTCATCGTTTCAATTGAAATGGAAAAGAATTATTTTTTTGTCAAAATTTTGTTTTATTAAATCTAATGGTAAATGGTATTATGTCATTTAAAAATGATTTAATAATATATGCATCATTAGATGTATGAAGTCTAATCTATACTACGAAATCATTCCTCTATATTTTTAAAGAACTAATACCTATTAAATGGACGTTATACAAGAAAGTACTGGTTTGATTGTTTGCGGCTCAAGGTTGGGGTATTACAAAAACTTGATTATAATGCGTGTTGGAAAATGAGAGTTCCCTTCTCAGCATAAGATAAGCAGGCAATCCCTTCTCTAACAACATATGCACCATTAAAACTGTAAAATTTAATCTTTTACCATAATATAATTCATCTCTATTTTTAAAGAATCAATTCCTATTAAATGGACATTATACAAGAAAGTTTTGGTATTGTTTGCAGCTGAAGGTTGGGGGTGGGGTACTGCAGAAACTTGAATATAATGCGTTTTGGAAAATGAGAGTTCCCTTCTCACTAAGCATAAGATATGCAGGGCAGTCAGTCACATAGTAAGTTCACCGCTGTCTGAAATGACAACCTTGCGATTAGGCGCGCCGCTCCCGCTTCCTTCTGCTTCAATCTTGTAGACAACATCCATCCCAGAAAGCACCTTGCCAAATACAACATGGTGCCCATCCAACCTTTAAAGAAAACCAAATGCAGGAATGTAAGAAAAAATTCCAAGTTTGCATAAATATGGGCTAAGCAACCGATCTACAATGTGCAGAGCACTTACTGGCAAAGTTCAGATGACCATACTACCAAATTTATCTGGTTGAAAATGTCTCGGACAAGATATTCTTCAAAGGAGCTACAGTAATACTTATCAAGTCTGTAATGGGGTAATTTATGGTAGGTTCTTAAAGGGAACTTGAACCTCCTTCAAATCAAGTGTTTGAAAGAAACACTTCTCTCTATATTAATTTTATTCATAAAGTTGATTTAAATAGACTTACAACTGTAACAGTTGATTCCTACTCGAAAACAACTCAAAGACTCCTAAACTCTTATTGACTCAAAAGACCCAAAATATAAAACGACTTGCAATTAAAGGCTCCTACTTATAACTCAAATACTTGAGAGGCAGAGACGAATGACATCAAGTCCTAAGCATAGAGGGACTGTAACATATTGTCAACATAAGCAGCTTCACAACACTGACCTTGGACATTACCAACTTTGTTGGAAAACAAGAATCTGGGATCTCCTATAATGCTATTCTAGAAGTATGATTTATAGATTGTCGCAAAAGAGATTATTACCATCCAGTTTTGACAGTGGTAATAAAAAATTGTGATCCATTGGTGTCTGGCCCAGCATTTGCCATCGACAGGTTTCCTGTTAAGAGTAAAAAAGTACCAGATAAATTAGCATTCTTTTCGGCTTACATTTTACAGTATACTTCAGAACCAATCACAATAAACTTTATGGAAGAAATTTTGCAAGGAAGAAACAATTCTGGTGTGAAGGACGACTTAAGCTTGCCTGGCCCAGTGTGCTTTAGTTTAAAGTTCTCATCGGCAAACTTTGCACCATAGATTGACTCTCCACCTCGCCCATCGCCAAGAGTAAAATCACCCCCCTGGATCATAAAGCTGGGAATTATTCTATGGAATGTGCTCCCTTTGTAATGGAGAGGCTTCCTGCTCTTTCCCATTCCTTTCTCCCCTGCAATGAGAGGATTCATTCAACTTGAAATGTACAATGGCAGTAACTCTTATAGGATCATAGAAAGGCACAGTAAAGGGAACAAGTAGTTATATATAGGAAAAATATTATGTAAGCCCCTTGTGCTTTACCTGATTTTGACTTTTAAACCTCAATTTCTAAATTTGCAAATTAAAGGCCTGAGTTTACAATCATTTTACACCCAAGACTTCATCCAATTTTATCAAAATAAATAACATAAATGACATAAAAATATATTTAAGCCCTTCTCATAAAAAAAAAAAAGTAAAGCAAAAAAAGTAAAGAAAAAAGGAAGCCTGGGTCATTTCCAGCTACGATGGCCGGGCTAGGTGAGAGCCCAGTCACCTCGATTAAGCTCTCACCCAACCATCACCATGTCTAGGTTATCCAACCATGTCTCAGCTAGGCACGACCCAGCCATAATGGTTGGGCTCTCACTCAGCCACAACATCATTTCTAGCTATAGTGGCTAGGCTAGGTGAGAGCCCAGTCACCCCGACTGGCCTCCCACCCATCCATGTCTCAGTCAGGCACAACCCGGCCACACTAGTGGTTGGGCATGACTGTGTTGTGCCCAGCCACCACTGCGACTGGTCGTTCCAAGCTTTATCTAGCCCCCCCTTTTTTCCTTCTCACTTTTGTTGTGTATATATATATATATATATATATATATATATGAGCATAATTGTATTTTCTTATCATTTTTGTTATTTATTTGATGGAAAAATGGGCGAAGGTCTCCATAATATTTTCCCTTACATATATAAGAAGTAGCCTCCATATGATTAAATATATAAGAAGGCAGATAAGAGTTACTTGGCTACCCGTGCAAAGAGCTCGAAAGTTTTCTGCACAAAGAAAATGTAAAGTCAGTAACTTACTTTAATGGTGAGAGATCTCAATGGAGACAAGTATAAGCAGCGGCTTCCATTATACTTGGGTACCATACCTGCAGTTTTAGGAACTGTATTACCAAATAGGCCTATGACTATGCGACCTGCAAGCAATGAAAATGATGGTTAATACAATGTTTAAAGAACATTCTTGCAAAACGTATAAGAATGTTGAGACTAAATTCATGCAGCCAATCAACAAAATGCTGTCTCTGAAATTCCATGGTAACAGCTTCTGACATGGAATTTCAGATAGCTCTATTTGTTTTACAGGACATTTCTTATAACCACGTTCATCCATAAAAATATAAAGAGTTTAGTCCAATTAAACTTATCAACTACTTAAATGTGTAAATTCATAAACATAACATAAAAACCATGGTCACAGCAGCATGGTATAAAGAATGATGTAAACATTTTCGTGAACAAATAAATACAAAATTGCCCTGGCCCATACACATTGTCTAAATGCTTCCCAAAGCACCCAAAAAACAGCAATGCTGCAACAAAATCTCTTCAAAGGCATCACAAAAGACCCGGACAATGACATTCTATATCATTTCATATGCAGAAGTCATTAACATATCCAATTCGCGGCTTTCATGGTGTAGATTTTTTGTGAATACAAGTTTTTTTTCTTCAAGGAAACAAAACCCTGCAACCAATGCAGTAACCATTTCCACTTCACCAAAGAATCAAATCTGACGATATAAATGCATCATATTTGCAGTATAAGGACAAAAACAGTAAAGACTTACATATACATTTTTGCCCATGTGAAAAAGATTTGAAATTCCAATTCTGTGGTACTAAACAAAGCACAACAAATAGTCAAACACAGAGACCCACAAAGGCCATACCCATATCTTTTCCACCAATTTTAATATCGAAGAACACTTTGTTGGTCACTTCCTCCAGATCCTCCTCCAACTTGTTTTTCTGATTCACATACTCAAACCAAATAGATATCTTTAACCACCAAATAAAACCCAAAGTAGGAAAAAACAATTCATTAGGCTCTGTTTGTTTGAACAGCAAAAAGATAGCCTCCAAACCTCCTGGGGCTGACTTCTAATAACACTTTCCTCAGATAAGACACCGGCATCGCTTAATCTATTCTGAAATTTGATCCCAAAACAAACGTGAAAAAACAAAAAAAATGACGGCTTTAGTTTCATTACACTGAAGATTTTGATAAAACGGTTGAAGTACCTGGATGATAGCTAGGGTTCCGAACAGAATCAGGACCCAGAAAAGAGCTAACGACACCAGCTTTGTTGCGGTGGCCATGTCTTCAGCTTCTTTTAGCTCCGAGCTAGCCTCAGATTCTGGTCCACTACGATATAGGACCGGGTTTTGGGCTTTTTCCTCGAGCTGTCAGATATTTTGCCACGTCAAAATCACATTGAGCTGTAATTTTGCCACGTAATACCAATCTTCGGTTTTTGTTTTTTAAACAGAAATACGAAGATTTCATTAATTAAATATCACAAACATAAAACTCTTATATAATAAAGTAAAAAACATAAAATTCTGTAAAAATATAGTCACATACTATGAGATTACAAAGTCGTATATACAAACAAAAATTCTTACAATTAAATGCTATTTATGACTTTAATCTTTTGCAAACCTATGTACAAATACAGTTAAAGAACTGATCTGTTCCGAACATACTAGATCTAAGACATGGGGAGTTAAATTTTCTAACAAAATTTATTTAAACTGGCCGTGAGAAATAATTCTCACACCTAATTATTCAGTATCGCTCATGAGGGCAGATCGAGAGAAAATAAATCTCTTATTCAAAACAAAAAATACAAATAAACAACTAATAAGCAGCAGTAGAGACCAGAGAGGAGATGAACGGCACAACACGGTAAAAGGTGGACAGATGCATAGCGGAGAGACCGAAATTATTGATCTGGTTGGAGAACACCTACAAACATTAAAAAAAATAAAAATAAAAATAAAAACCAAAAGGAGATGAGAAGAGTAAGAGCAGGGAGTAGAAAGGGAAGGGGAGAGAAGGGAGCGGGGAGAATTTGCTCCCTCCTCCCAAAACAGTTTTATGAGAAAAAGGGCCTAGAGACTCCGGCTTTTTTTAGTAATGAAACATGCTTTAAACAACCTTTTTTTTAAAAAAATAAAAATAATAATAATAATTATATAAAAAGTACATATAAAATAAGAGTGATAAATGTAGGGAAATAATAGCTTTACCCAAGAAACTAATATGCCAAATGATTTGCAATATTTTCTTAGGTTTTTAAAAATTCCAATGGGGGTTTTAATTTATCAATATTTTCTACGGTTAACATTTTTTGTGAACTTAAATGGCTAATATGTAAAATTTTCGTTATATGTCCACAAAATATAACGAGGTCCTTGTATTAAAAAAAAAAAAATCCGAATAAAAATTCAAAACTCCCACCTCAAGATATTCCTTACTTTTTGACAAGTGGGATGAAGTTGCATTGATCAAATCAGTTTTAATCTTAACCGAAGAAAAAAAAAATGAGGCTTTATTTTATGTGTGGACAAAAACTATACGATAAATGCTAGGTTTTATTTTTAATTAGGTTATTAAATAATGTGTTATCATCTCATTACTTTATCATTCTATTTACTAAAATATTAATTTTTAAAATAAAATTTGTAAAACCTAACATTTTTTTAAAGTACACACCTTTTGGGACTTGTAAGAAAGTACCAAAATATTAAGTAAAAAAAAAAAAAACAATGACTCGTGCCAGTCTCACACGGTGGCGGTGAGCTTTTTTTATTTTTTATTTTTGTTGAGAATGTTAGACTTACAAATAAATTTTACAGAAAAACTTTTACAAACTGATGTGGCACAATATGATTAGATATAAAATAAAACTTAATAATATTCTGCCACGTAAGTTTATAAAATTTTTTCTGTAAAATTTATTGTTAGGCCTAGCATTCCCTTTTCTTTTTTTTTTCCTTACTTTCTTATATCGTAAAGGGATATTTTTTTTTTGGTTACTTTTTGCTTTATTGGGTAGATTTCAAGAAAACATTTTAATGATGCTAAAAGGGACCCTCCTGGCCTCCACCGATAAAGTAGAGCTCACATTACAAATTTTTCCTAATCATATTCTACACAAGATATTTATCAAAATTCAGCTTGTCACCTAACTTCCTTTATTGAGAATTTGAGATTGATCTTTTAGATATTTAATTTGTATTTAAAATATGCATGAAAAATATTTTATATATTATCTTAATATGTAAATTGTAATGATTGGTTTTTTTCTTTTTTTTGTTGAGTGTATTGATGAATGTGCTTTTGAACATTATATTAATATTCTTAAGACTTTTCATTTCATTTATATATATATTTGAAAGGTTGTCATATGACTTTTCAAAATTTCCACCTTCAAATTAATTTAAGACTTATGATTAATGCCTTTACTAAGGTGACATTATTTGTAATTCTAAGTAGTTATAAATATCATTTTAAAATGTCAAATTATTGGCTTTATTAAAATGGGATTAAAGATTTTTCAATTTCAAGTAAAATTAAGAGACAAATTAAATTTTACATATTTAATCATCTATATGTTACAAAAAAGTTAAATAATTTTAAACTTATTTAAGAAAAATTAAAAATAGTAATTTTAATTGGTATAATGGTCTCATATTTTGTTTCTCCAAGTCATTATAATAATAATGATAACAAAAAGTTTAAGTCTAATTAGTCAAATCACTCAAAGATTGTGCTAATCCACAATGCAATTAGTTAGAAGAAAGAACAAGACAGGATCAGAAGCCTACGAGAACGATGAATCGTCGTCTACTGTCGGTCACGTCCAACGATCCACCTTCAAACACTCCTATATTATAGGCCACCTCGTCACTCTCTCTATCTCTCTCTCCCCTTGGGCCTTGACC
>NC_081547.1:29065104-29109652 GCF_901000735.1 Corylus avellana
TTTAGGAACTGTATTACCAAATAGGCCTATGACTATGCGACCTGCAAGCAATGAAAATGATGGTTAATACAATGTTTAAAGAACATTCTTGCAAAACGTATAAGAATGTTGAGACTAAATTCATGCAGCCAATCAACAAAATGCTGTCTCTGAAATTCCATGGTAACAGCTTCTGACATGGAATTTCAGATAGCTCTATTTGTTTTACAGGACATTTCTTATAACCACGTTCATCCATAAAAATATAAAGAGTTTAGTCCAATTAAACTTATCAACTACTTAAATGTGTAAATTCATAAACATAACATAAAAACCATGGTCACAGCAGCATGGTATAAAGAATGATGTAAACATTTTCGTGAACAAATAAATACAAAATTGCCCTGGCCCATACACATTGTCTAAATGCTTCCCAAAGCACCCAAAAAACAGCAATGCTGCAACAAAATCTCTTCAAAGGCATCACAAAAGACCCGGACAATGACATTCTATATCATTTCATATGCAGAAGTCATTAACATATCCAATTCGCGGCTTTCATGGTGTAGATTTTTTGTGAATACAAGTTTTTTTTCTTCAAGGAAACAAAACCCTGCAACCAATGCAGTAACCATTTCCACTTCACCAAAGAATCAAATCTGACGATATAAATGCATCATATTTGCAGTATAAGGACAAAAACAGTAAAGACTTACATATACATTTTTGCCCATGTGAAAAAGATTTGAAATTCCAATTCTGTGGTACTAAACAAAGCACAACAAATAGTCAAACACAGAGACCCACAAAGGCCATACCCATATCTTTTCCACCAATTTTAATATCGAAGAACACTTTGTTGGTCACTTCCTCCAGATCCTCCTCCAACTTGTTTTTCTGATTCACATACTCAAACCAAATAGATATCTTTAACCACCAAATAAAACCCAAAGTAGGAAAAAACAATTCATTAGGCTCTGTTTGTTTGAACAGCAAAAAGATAGCCTCCAAACCTCCTGGGGCTGACTTCTAATAACACTTTCCTCAGATAAGACACCGGCATCGCTTAATCTATTCTGAAATTTGATCCCAAAACAAACGTGAAAAAACAAAAAAAATGACGGCTTTAGTTTCATTACACTGAAGATTTTGATAAAACGGTTGAAGTACCTGGATGATAGCTAGGGTTCCGAACAGAATCAGGACCCAGAAAAGAGCTAACGACACCAGCTTTGTTGCGGTGGCCATGTCTTCAGCTTCTTTTAGCTCCGAGCTAGCCTCAGATTCTGGTCCACTACGATATAGGACCGGGTTTTGGGCTTTTTCCTCGAGCTGTCAGATATTTTGCCACGTCAAAATCACATTGAGCTGTAATTTTGCCACGTAATACCAATCTTCGGTTTTTGTTTTTTAAACAGAAATACGAAGATTTCATTAATTAAATATCACAAACATAAAACTCTTATATAATAAAGTAAAAAACATAAAATTCTGTAAAAATATAGTCACATACTATGAGATTACAAAGTCGTATATACAAACAAAAATTCTTACAATTAAATGTTATTTATGACTTCAATCTTTTGCAAACCTATGTACAAATACAGTTAAAGAACTGATCTGTTCCGAACAGACTAGATCTAAGACATGGGGAGTTAAATTTTCTAACAAAATTTATTTAAACTGGCCGTGAGAAATAACCCTCACACCTAATTATTCAGCATCGCTCATGAGGGCAGATCGAGAGAAAATAAACCTCTTATTTAAAACAAAAAACACAAATAAACAACTAATAAGCAGCAGTAGCGACCAGAGAGAAGATGAACGACACAACACGGTAAAAGGTGGACAGATGCATAGCGGAGAGACCGAAATTATTGATCTGGTCGGAGAACACCTACAAACATTAAAAAAAATAAAAATAAAAATAAAAACCAAAAGGAGATGAGAAGAGTAGGAGCAGGGAGTAGAAAGGGAAGGGGAGAGAAGGGAGCGGGGAGAATTTGCTCCCTCCTCCCAAAACAGTTTTATGAGAAAAAGGGCCTAGAGACTCCGGCTTTTTTTAGTAATGAAACATGCTTTAAGCAACTTTTTTAAAAAAAATAAAAAAATAATAATAATTATATAAAAAGTCCATATAAAATAAGAGTGATAAATGTAGGGAAATAATAGCTTTACCCAAGAAACTAATATGCCAAATGATTTGCAATATTTTCTTAGGTTTTTAAAAATTCCAATGGGGGTTTTAATTTATCAATATTTTCTACGGTTAACATTTTTTGTGAACTTAAATGGCTAATATGTAAAATTTTCGTTATATGTCCACAAAATATAACGAGGTCCTTGTATTACAAAAATATATATAAAAATCCAAATAAAAATTCAAAACTCCCACCTCAAGATATTCCTTACTTTTTGACAAGTGGGATGAAGTTGCATTGATCAAATCAGTTTTAATCTTAACCGAAAAAAAAAAAATGAGGCTTTATTTTATGTGTGGACAAAAACTATACGAGTAAATGCTAGGTTTTATTTTTAATTAGGTTATTAAATAATGTGTTATCATCTCATTACTTTATCATTCTATTTACTAAAATATTAATTTTTAAAATAAAATTTGTAAAACCTAACATTTTTTTAAAGTACACACCTTTTGGGACTTGTAAGAAAGTACCAAAATATTAAGTAAAAAAAAAAAAAACAATGACTCGTGCCAGTCTCACACGGTGGCGGTGAGCTTTTTTTATTTTTTATTTTTGTTGAGAATGTTAGACTTACAAATAAATTTTACAGAAAAACTTTTACAAACTGATGTGGCACAATATGATTAGATATAAAATAAAACTTAATAATATTCTGCCACGTAAGTTTATAAAATTTTTTCTGTAAAATTTATTGTTAGGCCTAGCATTCCCTTTTCTTTTTTTTTTCCTTACTTTCTTATATCGTAAAGGGATATTTTTTTTTTGGTTACTTTTTGCTTTATTGGGTAGATTTCAAGAAAACATTTTAATGATGCTAAAAGGGACCCTCCTGGCCTCCACCGATAAAGTAGAGCTCACGTTACAAATTTTTCCTAATCATATTCTACACAAGATATTTATCAAAATTCAGCTTGTCACCTAACTTCCTTTATTGAGAATTTGAGATTGATCTTTTAGATATTTAATTTGTATTTAAAATATGCATGAAAAATATTTTATATATTATCTTAATATGTAAATTGTAATGATTGGGTCTTTTCTTTTTTTGGTTGGGTGTATTGATGAATGTGCTTTTGAACATTATATTAATACCATGAAAAAACCGTTCTTAAGACTATTCATTTTATATATATATATATATATTTCTTTGTTGACATGTCCACGCAAGAGAAGAGGAGGATGAATTTGAACTAGTGACTTCCACTTCATTAAATATGATCCACAATCGATTGAACTACCATTTAGAGACTTAATATATATATATATATATTTGAAAGGTTGTCATATGACTTTTCAAAATTTCCACCTTCAAATTAATATATATATATATATATATATATATTTCTTGAAATGTCGTCATATGACTTTTCAAAATTTCCACCTTCAAATTAATTTAAGACTTATGATTAATGCCTTTACTAAGGTGACATTATTTGTAATTCTAAGTAGTTATAAATATCATTTTAAAATGTCAAATTATTGGCTTTATTAAAATGGGATTAAGATTTTTCAATTTCAAGTAAAATTAAAAGACAAATTAAATTTTACATATTTAATCATCTATATGTTACAAAAAAGTTCAATAATTTTAAACTTATTTAAGAAAAATTAAAAATAGTAATTTTAATTGGTATAATGGTCTCATATTTTGTTTCTCCGAAGTCATTATAATAATAATGATAACAAAAAGTTTAAGTCTAATTAGTCAAATCACTCAAAGATTGTGCTAATCCACAATGCAATTAGTTAGAAGAAAGAACAAGACAGGATCAGAAGCCTACGAGAACGATGAATCGTCGTCTACTGTCGGTCACGTCCAACGATCCACCTTCAAACACTCCTATATTATAGGCCACCTCGTCACTCTCTCTATCTCTCTCTCCCCTTGGGCCTTGACCTTTACAAATTACAATCCTCGAAACCCCATTGACAAGCCAAGAAGACAGACAACCCACTGAAAAAACGAACAGAGAGAGAGAGTGGGTGAGTGAAAGAATTGTTGGGTTGGAAAGAAATGGCGAGCTACGAGTACAAGATGTTTGGGTTCAGCAGGAAGTTCAAGACGGGCGAGGTGGGTCCGCCGGCCGACGTGAAGGAAGCGTTCTCGAGGTTCGCCGGTGGTGGGGATCACATGTCGGTTGATCAGCTCCTTCGGTTCCTGGTGGAGCACCAGGCAGAGGTGGGCTGCACCGCGTCCGATGCGGGCCGGTTCGTAGAGCGGGTTCTGCATGAGCGTCACGACGCGAAGGAAGGCCTCTCCCTCGCTAATTTCTTCCATTTCCTGTTTCTCGATGATCTCAACGGTCCCATCAAATCTGAGGTTACCTCTCCCTCCTCTCTCTGTAACGCCATGTTTGTCCGTCTGGTCAACGAGAAAATATACGAGTGCTTGATTTTAATTACTTTACGGAAACAAAAACGTTGCATATTATGTGGTTGATCAATGGTCTGGTCTGGTTCAATGAGTTTCTTTTTTTCTTGGAAATATCGTTGCACGACGTTATTATTATAATCCTTTTTCTTGTTTTCCTCGTTTCTGTGTACTTTTCTTAGCAACAAAGTGGAAGCAAAATGATGTTTAGCAATATATATATCTTCGTACTTAGATTTATTTATTTATTTTTAATATAAAAACTGATTGAAGGGTTGATTCTCTATAGCGTAGTTTTTGGCATTATTCAAACAACTTTTTGTGCTGGTTCTCGGACATGAATTTATTGATACGAATATAATTATATATGATGCCCTTTGTCAGATTAGTCATTTGCAATATAGGGACTACTTCAGGTTCGTTTTTAACAGAGTATATGTGATTACAGGTACACCATGATATGACTGCTCCATTGTCACACTATTTCATATATACAGGGCACAATTCCTACCTGACTGGGAATCAACTCAGCAGTGATTGTAGCGATGCTCCAATCATAAAGGCACTGCAGAGAGGTGTGAGAGTAATTGAACTTGATATATGGCCAAATTCTACAAAAGATGATGTTCTTGTCCTTCATGGAAGGTACAAGCTGATTCTCAAACCCACCTCTACTAGCAATGTGATCGTTTTTTTATGTCTAGACTGTGCTATAAGATCATTTGGTATCTGTATGGACCCAATTGCATTTGAAAGGAATACATTAAAGCACAACACATATAATAGTTTTCTATCTATGCATTATAATGTATCTCATCGATTCGCCATTGTGTGCATGAATCACTGTAGGACCCTGACCACTCCAGTGAAGCTCGTCAAATGTTTGAAGTCCATTAAAGAGTATGCTTTTGTCAAATCTCCCTACCCTGTCATCATAACTTTAGAAGACCACCTTACCCCTGACCTTCAGGCCAAAGTTGCGGAGGTTTGCCTTTTCTTTACCCTCTTTGATTCTTTCGCATTAATATTTGAATTATATGTGTTTCTTTTATGTAAACCTCAAATCATTTTGCATGTAGATGGTCACTCAAACATTTGGAGAAATGCTGTATTATCCCCAGGGAGAATACTTAGCTGAATTCCCTGCACCAGAGTCATTGAAACATCGAATTGTCATTTCTACTAAACCACCAAAAGAGTACCTTGAGGACTCTAAGCAAGTCAAAGATAAGGGCAGTGTTTCGAATAGTGGAAGGGAATCATTTGAAGAAGATGCATCAGGAAAGGAGACATCAGACCCTACGGATGAGCCAGAAGTGGAGGAGATAGTGAGCTAAAATATGATATATATATATATATATATATATATTTGCATTTTGATTCCCAAAGCATGCCTATTTACATGAACTCTTTTGGTGGATGACAGAGCGACAGTGATGAAGATGATGAAGATGATGAAGACATTAATGTGTGTGATCCCAAATCAAGCAAGCGAGGGGCACCAGAATACAAACGCTTGATCACAATCCATGCTGGGAAACCAAAGGGTGGTCTAAGGGATGCATTTAAAATTGTAGCTAACAAAGTTAGACGCCTTAGTTTGAGTGAACAGACACTTGAGAAGGCCGCCTCAAATCATGGAACTGATGTTGTAAGGTATCTATTTAACTTAATTGGTGGTAGACAGTTGCAAGACATTTTAGCTGTCTTATTGTCTACATTCTCCCCTGGATGATTCATTCTGATATCGGCTCTCATACTTTCTAGATTCACACAAAAAAATGTGCTGAGAATATACCCTAAAGGGACACGTGTCACCTCCTCTAATTACAAGCCACATATTGGGTGGATGCATGGGGCTCAGATGGTTGCATTTAATATGCAGGTTAGGTTCAAATTTTGTATTCAAATGAAAGCATAATTTTTTGAAACATTTGTGTGAACTCTGCAATTTCTGCTCAATTTATATATATTAGCATGGATATGAGAACAAATATTCCGTCATAAGATTTCCCATTTTGTTAAATTTCCTTTATCACATTGCTTTTATGCTATATGAGGGGCCTTTTCTTTTCCTTCCCAATTGAGCTTTATTATCTATGCCAAGAATCAAATCAAGGCATAGCTGGGAAAAAATTGCTTCTCTTCTGTTTTGTGAAGTCATTTGTTGAAGTGAATGCTATTTTAAAAATGACATAAGAAAACTATCATGCAAAAGAGGAAAGATGGTAAAGAAGAGGAGAATAAATGTGTTTGATGTCTCATAAAGAAGGATTTGGAAGGGAAATTTTAAATCATGAAATGAGTGGTCACTGATCACCATTTTAAATTTCAAGTCCATACAAGTAAAAGATGCATCTTTGATCATGCATTGAGGGTGTTCCAATTCGTTGTCTACTTTTGCTTTAAAATGATGTTCAGCACGAAAGTATTCAATACGTTTGAGAATCATCTCATCTCCACTAGAAAATCCGTATAAACATGTGAGTTTTCCTTCACCAGGGATATGGCAAATTACTTTGGTTGATGCAAGGGATGTTTAGAGCCAATGGAGAGTGTGGATATGTGAAGAAACCTGATTTTCTGATGCAGAAGGGTCCATCCAATGAAGTATTTGATCCTAAAAGAACCTTGATAGTGAAGAAGACATTAAAGGTGAGAATATTATCTTAGCTTAGAAGTAAATGTGATTAGTTTGGTGTCCTCTTCTTAAAGCATCGATTTTGATTGTTAGGTGAATATATATATGGGAAATGGATGGCACTTGGATTTTAGCCGAACCCACTTCGACTCATACTCACCACCAGACTTCTATACAAAGGTTAGTTTGATTGTTTCAGTAAACATTGCCTCAATACAAATATCCATCTCCAATACATTTTAGGGTCCGTTTGGTTGCGTGAGTTCATGTATAGTGATAGTGACAGTTCTTTATGGCAGCTCCGCATTGTTGGGGTGCCAGCTGATGCTGCCAAGAAGAAAACGAAGGTTATTGAGGATGATTGGGCTCCTTTTTGGGATGAGGAATTCAAATTCCCTTTGACAGTTCCCGAGCTTGCTCTGCTTCAGATTCAGGTCCGAGAGTATGATAGGTCTGAGAAGGATGACTTCGGTGGGCAGACATGTTTGCCTGTCTCGGAGCTAAGACCTGGGATTCGTGCCGTCCCACTCTATGGCGAAAAGAGCCAGAAACTACATGTAAAGCTTCTAATGCGGTTTCAGTTTGTGTAGGCTTTAGGATAATATGTTCCTGCCACTCTGTCCATATTGCATCTTTTACAATGTTTTGTGCTACAGCGGGTGCATACAGATGAACCAGTTGTAATTAGCTAAAAGATAATGGTTCCGTTTGTTAACGCTTTTTCAATGGCGTTTTTGTGTGAGAAAAAAAATGTTCTAATCATATATATATATATAAAAGTCGAAACCCCTCCCAAAAGTGTTTTAAAATTGCGACATGTGCGTGAACTCATTTTTTAAAAAAAACTAAACCGATTTTTTAAGATATAAATTTTTAACTGATTTTTTTAAGAGTGAACCAGTCATTAATTAGTATCATTAATTGTGTTAATTATATTTCAAGAGTTTTTCGTACCTAAATTTCATTACAAGAGTTTTTAGGTCTCGAGCCGAGCCCTACTTGAGTACTTGGCTTGCTCAAGCTAGATTTATTTTTTCCAAAGGCAGTGTTAGGGTACTACCGGCCAACCCTCATGCTATGGACGCCCCACCACATATGCTAGAGATAGCCATCACCCATCGCACATAAAACTGACTTGCCATGGTGCATATTCGTTTGGAATATGCCACCGACTTACCAAGGGTAGACTCTAGTGTTGACTTGGGAAATTTGAAGAAGATAATGGAACTTGCTGAAATAATTGAGCTATTGAATGAATAATAATTTATGATTGATCATTATTAGATTTTAATTAAAGAGTAATTTTAATAGCTACATTATTCTACTAAAACACAAATAAATCTTCTAAAATTACTCCAAATTGCTCTCCTCATAAATTTCATTGATGTCTTTTCATGAAGGTTAGTTGAATGATCTTTTCTATTTAATTTGTAGGGTCTATTCATTAGTTATACAACATTTTTCTTAAAAAAATAATAAAAAAAAAAAGGGACAACAATCCTACGTTTTTCCATATTGATTTTGATACTCTTGCATTCTTTTTTTTAAAAAAAAAGAAAAAAAAAAAAGAAGAGAAAATGTAAGGTATACCACATTTCTTCATCAAAATATGTGTCCTATCCAGTTTCGTGTTGGAAAATTTTTAAAGGTGCGATGCACAGAATTTAAGTTTATTATATAGAATAGGTCGGAAGGGTTCCGCCTCATAGAAGTTCTCCAACATAATAATAATAAAAAATAAAAAATAAAAAGAAAAAAGAAAAGGTACCCTTCTGCTTATTCATTCCGACCCTTCACCCGCATTAACTTTTGGCCAGAGACAGCCCTACTGATATAAATCAACTCGCTCAAATAAAGACAAGAAAAAAAAAATGTAACTCACGAAGAGAAAATGTAAAGAGAGAGAGAGGAAGAGAAGAAACCGACCGACATCAATAAGTAATGATGTACGTTTTTGTCCCTATAATTATCCATTAAATTTGTACCTTTTTGCTTCCAATAAAATCAAAACCGTCTTTGTGAATAAAACAAAACGTCTAAATGGGAAACCTACCGTCAGCAACAGCTATAAGTATTCATCTACCTAAACGTCAGCATTTTTTATTTAAAAAATAAAAAATAAAAATTCTAAACTATTATAAAATAGAATGATTATCTAATATATATATATATATATATATATATATATTAAAAAATGGTTAAATTGATTCCTATTGTTTGATCTTGTAATACACAAATTCCTTATAAATTATTGTAGTATACTTATATAATAAAATAATTCCTCCATACAAATTACAACACTTTTTCTAACAAAATTCATATAAACTTACAAATTATAAAAAAAAAAAAAAAGAAATAGTTTGAGAAGGGGCTAGTAGGCCACTCACCACCCCCTAAGCCAATTGTTGGAGATGACCAAACAATCATATAACCATTGGATTAGTTCACCACCCAGGGGTAGTCAAGGCATGTGACAAAATACCATACGCTAATAACGGGGAAGAGTGACACCCAAATAAATTATTAGGTTAAATACTTTTACTCTCCTCAAATTATCACTCATTTATAAATTGTCTTCGTAAATTATTACTTGTCATACTCAGCTTCCTTTAATTACTATTTTCTTGCAACAAACCTTTGCTTTTAGTCAATCTCGGGCAAAATATGTGTTTTTTAAATGTAAAAAGACATTAATACTATCAAATAAAAAATACAAAAACTTAAAACTAAACAAAATTAAAAAATTAAAAATACAAAATTACACGTGCTTGTCCTTCCTACTTATGTCTTTTCTTTAATAATATAAACAAAAGTAAAGTTATACTATAACCCTTTTAAAAACAAAAAAACAAAAAATAAAATGTACTACTCATGGGCCCATGGGCCATTTTCTTGATACTGAAAACTTCACAAAATTATCGATAAATTAAAAATACAAAAACAATTATAAAAAATTATTTAATTAAAAAACAAAAACACGTTAACATATATCAAATTATATGCAGATAATCAATGCAAGAAGCAACTTTTGTAGTTGCTCCAACCAGGGCCTCCCACACGATAAAAAAGTCTCTGACTCGGGGCCCACAGCGTTTATCACCATCTTCCCGGAATTATTAACCATCGGACGCAGAGCTATATTCGCAATCCCGATCGAAATAGAAGCCCTGGAACTTGGAGCTCTCACTCTGATCCACATTCACTGCTATTCCTGCTGACTAGGATTTCACTGACGCGATGTCCAAACAGACCTACAGAGTGTGCTTCTGCTTCCGCCGGCGGTTCAGGCTGGCGGCAGCGGAGGCGCCGGTGGAGATCAAGACGCTCTTCGAGCGGTACTCGGAGAATGGGATTGTGACCGTCGATCACTTCCGGAGGTTCCTGATCGAGGTCCAGAAGGAGGACAAGGCCACCACCGAGGATGCTCAGGGCATCCTCGACAGTCTCAGCCACCTCGGTATCTTCCACCGGAAGGGCCTTAATCTCGAAGGCTTCTTCAAGTACCTCTTCTCCGACTCTAACCCTCCTCTCTTGCCTCCAAAGGTAACAATGCTCTCTCTCTCTCTCTCTCTCTCTATATATATATATATATATATGTGTGTGTGTGTGTGTGTGTGTGTGTGTGTTTATATAAGTATATTGAGCTCCTTTGGGAAGAAGATAAATGCGAAGTGAAATTTTGGAAATTTTGTAATATCGCAGTTAAAGACTTTGTGTTGACTGTACGGACTTTTTGATTGCCTTGTGTTGGGTTGCGAGGAAGTAGTGGAAAAGGAAAGAGAGCGAAATTGTTAGTGGGATTTGTGGTTCCTGCTCTGTTTGTTTTTGGAAAGAAAGGAACAGCTGGGATTTAGCTTAGTTCAGATTATTGCTATTGGGATTTGCCATTCTGTCACCGGTGGTAATGTGCTCATAATAGCGTGATAATTTCACTGGATGATAAAATTTCGGTTAATCCTTTTTCACTGAAATTAATGCAAAAAAATAAAAATGAAAATCGTGAAATATAAAAGATTTGTGATTGCAACAGCTGCAGAAGGAGCGGCTCCGGAAGAACTAGAAATAACCCGTCCCATAGGGCCCGGGAGGGAAAAAGTACTCAAATTAGGAAACTTATTTATCATCAATGTGTTGCTTGAAGAGGACTATTGTAGACCCTTTTACTGGATTTTTGTTTTTATGACGTGATTATGTGCATGTGCATGTTTGTGGTGTGTGTTGGTATATTTGTTTTTCTTTCCCTGTCTGCTTAGAATTTCTTCCTAATGTATGGTGCGTCTATTGTCTATTCTACGCAAACGGTTACTAGCATATCCTTTAAAACATCTGTGTCTTTTGTGTTCGTCAAATTGATGGCTTTTCTTGATTTGGGATTACATTTTGGTTGTCTCACTTCCTTATAACTACTGGTGAAGCAGATTAAGTTCTCATGCAATTGTTAAGTAATTAAATTGCCACTGTAAATTTTAAACTACGTACAACGCTTTTAATGGTAACCATTTATTGTGATCCAGGTGCACCATGATATGACTGCACCGTTGTCTCATTATTTCATATTTACCGGTCACAATTCCTATCTGACTGGGAATCAACTCAGTAGTGACTGCAGCGATGTCCCCATCATACAGGCTCTGCTGGGAGGAGTGCGGGTTATTGAATTGGATATATGGCCAAACTCCTCAAAAGATAATGTGGACGTTCTTCATGGAGGGTATGGTTTTAATGTGCAAATTGTTGTCTGCTTTATGATGGGAGCAAGCTACCTCTTATCTCTGTGAAAATGAGAATGAAATCATATTTCTTGAAGAACCTCTTGTTGGTGGTATCTGCTTTTTGAGTATGGACATTAATTGCCACCCAAAAAGGAGAAAAGAAAAGGGATACTAGTAATGTTGTTGATACTAGGAAAAGATTGTATCATTCTTCATTTCAAATTTTGATACAATCTTTGACCAAATGAGTTGAATTTGAATGACAGAAATTTTGAAAATTTCCTATAAGACTGTCCCTTATCTAACAATTAAAATTGAAGAACGTTTGAATAGAAAGCCAAAATGGAAAATATGAAAATCCCTCAATGCGACAATAATATGATTTTTCTAATAATTTCCAGTACCAGTTGGCTTTTCCCCCCATTTGGATACAGTTTCACAAGTATCTTTGAAGTTCAAATTAAGAGTAGTTAAGCGTATTGCCTCAGATTGGGCTCATTGGAGAGAAAGGATTTATGTAGCTGACCCCACTTAGTTGGGATTAAGACTTATTTGAGTTGAGTTGGGTTTATTGTGTGCTACTCACTATATTCCTAGTTAAGGGATTGCTTTTCTCGTATAGGACACTGACTACTCCAGTGGAACTTCTCAAATGTTTGAAGTCTATAAAGGAGCATGCCTTTACTGCATCTGAATATCCAGTTGTGATAACTCTAGAAGACCACCTTACCCCAGATCTTCAGGCCAAAGCTGCTGAGGTGAGCATTTAATTTTATGTTAGTATTTCAGCACTCTTACTCCGATAATTTACAACCTTTTCACCAATTTCTAGATGGTCACTCAAACATTTGGAGACATACTCTATTCTCCTGGCCAAGAATACTTGAAGGAGTTTCCATCCCCAGAATACTTGAAGAAAAGGATTATCATATCAACCAAACCACCTAAGGAATACCTGGAGGCCAAAGAAATTAAGGAAAATGATAATGATTTGCAGAAGGGTAAAGCAATAGGTGATGAAGGAGCTTGGGGGAGAGAAATTTCAAACCTGAAAGGCTTAACCGTGGCAAATGACAAGGTGTGTGGAGATGTTATATATAGTTTGCTACTTAGCTGATTTGTTTAAGGTACTGACTTCTTATTTTCACTTGCTGACTTAACATTTTTTTGGCAGAATGATTTGGATGAAGAAGTTAATATTGAAGAGGAAGTTCTTGATGATGGAGATCTTAAGCCGCAACAACTTGCTGCACCTCAATATAAACGTATAATTACCATTCATGCTGGTAAGCCTAAAGGTGGATTACATGAATGTTTCAAGGTGGATCCTGATAAAGTGAGACGTCTTAGCTTAAGTGAGCAACAACTTGAAAAGGCTGTAGTGACTTATGGAAAAGAAATTGTCAGGTATTAATACAATTTCCTTTTGTGTTTTGTGTTTTGTGCATTTTTTTTTTTAAGGCCTTGCATAGGTTCCCTTTTTCTATTGTTACACGAATGTTGCCCATTTATTGGTATTCACACAAAAAGCATCATTCCAGCTGACTTTTTGACTTTTTGCTTTTGTACTGCTTAATGCAAAGAAGTTCAAAGTAATATAATATGCTACATTGGCAGACCTTGAGAGATTAAATAACATTAGGGACCCATCTTCCTCTGAGATGCTCCTCATCTCTTCATGAGATGGATCTCCATCCACGAGACTTGGACATTCCCCTCAAATCTTCTCAACAACACCAATGAAGTCTTAGTGTTCTTTCTCTGATGTGTTTCTCATGTACAGTAAATCTTTGTCTAATAAAAGTTCACCAACATTTATTTAGGACCTTGCTATCATTTTTAGTTTAGGAATCCTTGCTCTCTTCAAAGTGGTAGATTACTTTTGTGGAATGCCAAGTAGACTACCATTAGAAGTCCTTTTAACTGTTAAATCATTATTTCCTGAGACAGGTTTTGGGCTTGACGTTAAATTGTGGCTCTTATTCTTTGACCCAGTTGCAGCCAATTATGTGCTGTAATTGGGTGGTCTCCTGCGACTACCATATATGTTTTCCACTATTAACATGCTTTGACATATGTCATTATTTATTTATTTATTTTGAACTTATCAAACAAAACATATGTCATAATGGTTTGTATCTTGAATGCTAAACAACAAAATTTCCATGTTCTGATAATTGGCTTGTTGTAGGTTTACCCAGCAAAATATTCTGAGGGTGTATCCAAAGGGTATACGTGTTGACTCATCAAATTACAATCCACTAATTGGGTGGACACATGGAGCTCAAATGGTTGCGTTTAATATGCAGGTTTGTTTGTTCTTTTTCAATCTTCTGCCAGACAGTTTCTGTTGCTATTACTGTTCCTTCTATAATTTGATTAAGATTATCTCAGTGAAGGAAAAGGTGTGAGGTAGCTTGAAACATTCTAATGTGTCATGGTTAGGCGTTAGGTTCCGAAGTTCCCATTAATAATAGTTAATTAGATATTTGTAGTAATGTTTGCTTTTAGATTGAGCTATTAGATAAGAAATTTGCTCATGTGCGTGTATGAGTGTGCATTTTATTCCCCACATGGGACTACTATTCTGATGGAGAAGGAAGAGATGCCATTGGATTTGGGACTTTCTGTGATTAGTTGAGTGTCTCTGTGATGCTTGCTGATCAATAAGTTAAAGCAATTTTTTGGTTGTAATATTGTTCTCAGCTGGTGAAAGATGTTCTCACAAAGTGGTTGCCTCTGATACTTACTAAGAATGTTTTCCCTATGACAGGGACATGGAAGATCACTTTGGTTGATGAATGGAATGTTCAAAGCAAATGGTGGGTGCGGTTATGTTAAAAAACCAGATTTCTTATTGAAGAGTGGTCCACATGAAGAGGTCTTTGATCCTAAAGTTACATTACCAGTGAAAAAAACTTTGAAGGTAAGTGCTTTAGTACTGGGGCTTATGACTGGATTTTTAGTTTCCTCGAGTCTTTCAGGGAAGTGCCTTCTAAGATATATATTTATTCTTTTTGTTTATGTGTCAACCGAGGTTATAGCTCTCTTGTTATTCAATAGGTCACTGTATACATGGGGGAAGGATGGTATTATGATTTTAATCACACGCACTTCGATTTGTATTCCCCACCAGATTTCTACGCAAGGGTAAGTTGATAGAATCTACAATTTGATTCATACAGCTTTATTCTGTTATAGTTTGATCTATGGTGGTGTAATTGCCCACCTCATCTGCTGTGATTGTTAACAATGACTTCAGTTAAGTTTCACCTTAACAGTGGCCTGTAGCCTTTGCAATATTTGTTGATCTATTTGCTGAACCCACTCATCCCCATTTCTTCCCAGGGTGCCCTTCAGCAAATCATAGTCTTTTTGAGAAGATTTTCTTCATTCAAAATATGAATTTATCAATCTGTATGTAGGTCGGAATTGCCGGTGTCCCTGCCGATTCTGTAATGAAGAAAACGAAGACATTAGAGGACAACTGGGTGCCAAACTGGAATGAGGAGTTTGAGTTCCCACTGACTGTCCCCGAACTGGCTTTGCTTCGGATCGAAGTTCACGAGTATGACATGTCCGAGAAGGACGACTTTGGAGGCCAAACATGCCTACCCGTTTTCGAACTAAGAAGCGGGATTCGAGCTGTTCCACTCCATGGTTATAAGGGAGAGAAGTACAAATCCGTGAAGCTTCTCATGCGCTTTGAATTTGTTTGAGATCATCGGTGGGTCCACTCTGTAATGTATAGCTTTTGAATGTGCTAAAATTCTTTCTAGCAAGAATTTTATGTAGAGGCGGTACATAGTTTTACTTCTTATTATTAAGGCCTGCTGTGTGATATATAAATACATATGTAATGTGTGCCCCTTTGTTCAGAGTTGTGGCGTGGGAAACTGGCACTGTGTTTTCATGAGATAAAAAGATTGGAATTCATTATATTTGTTACCATATGTGAATTTGTCTGTAAGTGAGCTTTTCCATAAATGATACCTCGGAAGATTCTTTGGGAGAAAGTGTTGACTATAAAAGTAGTTTTTATTTATAATCGTGTTTGTTTGAGTTGTATGTGCTTATCAAAAGACGAAAAGAAGAAGAAGAAGAAGAAGAAGAAGAAAAATGCCTTATTTGTAGGGATCAATCTGCTCCGTTTCAAGTGAAAACAAATTGAATGATGTTGTTGTTTATGCTGTCACAAAGTTTGGATTTACCTGTAGACGTTGAAATCAACAGAGGCAATGGGGAAAGTGGAAAGCAATAAAAGGTTCAAACAATGAAGTCTTGAGAAAGAGATAGGCGCTACAATACTTGCTCTAAATCCTTGGGCCAATTTCACAAACCCAAAAATGGGTGACTGACTATTAGTCAGAGTTCTATCTTTGCTAGTATTAGATTAAGAATAAGAAACTAAAATCATTTAAATTAAAATTCTATTCGAAGCATTTCACACCGCTGATGTGGTGTATTTTAAGTAATTTTTCTTTTTCTTTTTTAAAAACCTTAAACCTTTTGGATTATGAGGGAACTTAAACCTTTTACAAACACACAAGGTTTAAAATTAATTATGCTTAATTTTTTGTTTTGAAAAAATTAACAATTTTCGTTTAAGAAAATAAAAATTTTCGTTTTCTAAAACAAAATTAAAAAAAAAAAAAAAGTTTCTTTTAAATAAAAATTTCCGTTAAAAAAAACTTTGTTTCAAAAAATAAAAATAAAAATTTTCGTTTAAAAAATACTTTTTTTTTTAAAAAAAAAAATTGTTCTTTTTAAATTAAAATTTTCGTTTTTTTTTTTCAAATATAAATTTTTTATTTATTTATTTATTTTCCTCTATCTCTAATATTAAAAAATCGTTCTTTTCTAAAATTGCAATGTAAAGGATTAGGGAAATAGATATGTTCCTCTATCTCTAACTCCTACTATAACTAGTAATATTAGGACCTATCCCTTAGATAAAGGATCATGTATCCTAGTAGGTTAAGGAGTTTGTCTCTTAGTTTAATTCTTTTAATCGTTTCTATTTAAAGCCAAGGCTAAGAAATAAAAGGCATGCAAATAATTCATCCTAAACTTTGTGTTCGAAAAAATGTTTTAGGTTTTCTCAAAATCTAAAAGGTTTAAGTTCCCTCACAAAGATGAATCGGAGTAAACACCTTTAAACCTAGTGCCATTAAAACACTGCACCTTGTGAGTAGCAAGAAATCCCTGTTTTGCATTTTTAGCCTCGATCAAAATCTCCACTCTACTAGCTGCTGCTTGATTTCAATGGAGCCTCCTCTTGCTCTTCCAAATCTTCCACCAGATATAATCTTGGAGATTTTAACCAGGACATCGCTAAAGGGTATTGGGCGATTCAGGCTGGTTTCAAAGGATTGGAACTTGATCACGTACGGCTCAAGTTTCATGCACCAGCATCATCAAAGAACAAAAACATTATCCGGATTCTTCATGCAAAGCAAGTCCGAGACCAATCTCATGCCCAACTTTATCTCCAACAACAATTTGGACACCGACTCTAGATCTAACCTCTCCCTCCAATTCTTGCCCGGTCGTGTCAGAATCGAAACCGCCACCAAACAAGGTATTTTATTATGCATCGATTGTTATTCGAAAAATAGACAAAAAATACCTGAATATTATTATGTCTGCAAGCCTAGCACTAAGGAATGGTGCAAGATACCGAATCCCAAACCCCGGTTCAATATTATAGGAACCGGGATGGTGGTACTCGGATCGAAGCCTTTCCGCTACAAGATAGTTCGATTTTTGACACCTTCGGCGACTCCGTCCATCGGCAACTACCATTGCCGATATGAGATTTTTGACTCCAAAACATGTATGTGGAGACAATTAAAAGATGTAATATCGTTGCCCCAAGGCAACTTCTTCAGATTTGCATCCGCAGTGTCGGTGTCCGACACGCTCTATTGGCTTTTGACAAACGACAATAACAATGTTTTAGCGTTTAATGTCACCACCGAGAGTTGGAGAGTTTTTGAGTTGCCTTTCCCTCTGTGCAACAGAAAATATTTTTGGTTCAGGAAGATCGTGGACTACAATGGCCGGCTTGCGATGCTTTGCATGATATCAAGAACGTCTAATATGCAGCTGTGGGTTATGGAAGACCTTGGCACAAAAGTATGGAGTCGGAGACAAACAATTAGCATTAATCAACTGCCCCTTCCAAAGGAGGAACCGTATTATTTTCCTCACGCCTTTCTTAGCTCCGATGTTCTGCTCTTATTGGGTGGTCACACCGCCGTGTTATACAATTTTGAGACTTTTTCTTGCATTGTAGGCAAGCGGTTGGAGTGTGGGGGTCACCAACAAATCTTTCCCATCTTTTCGGATTTAGACAAATTTTTGACATGAATCTAAAATATTCAAGTGAATATGGTCGAATTAAGGTTGATGTACGTATAGTTTTTAGAGGGGAATTGCATAAATCTAAAGATGTATTACTTTCTCTATTTCAATTTAGATTTGAATTTTTAGTATCATTGTTTATGAAGAGGCAGTTTATAAAGAATTTATGTTGGTCTATCATTATTCTTTTTTCAATCCCTTTTACATTAAAAAAAAAAAAAAAAAGGACCTTTAAGCCCATCAAGTAGTAAAAGGATAAAAAAGCACAAGCCCAAAGCCACACCAGTCTGGTAAAAACGGAAACTGGAACATCTTCCCCGTGCAACTCCAGTTTAAGTTTAAGCACAGGTGACAGGCGCTATTTATAAACCCATCGATCCCGACCATTGACACTAAAAATTCTTTAACTCCTATCTATAAATACCAAAAAAAAAAAACAAAAAGTCTTTTAACTCCCCAAAATGACATCAACTAACGACCTCCACCACCAACAACCTATCTCCGACTCCGATTCCGACTCTGATGGAGACTACGGCCGCACTGGATCCGAGACCCTTCGTCACGCAGACCTCTCGAACTCCATTTTCAGAGCCTACTTCGAGACCACCAGCAACAATATCCAATCATCGCCCTCCACGACGGACCTCGCCAAGATCCAGTCCTTCCTAACTTCCTCCTCCTCCGGTGCTCTATCATGCATCATATGCCTCGAGCGCATCAAGCGCTCCGATCCCACCTGGTCCTGCTCCTCCCTTTGCTTCTCCGTCTTCCACCTCATCTGTATCCAGAGCTGGGCCCGCCAGGCCTCCGACCTATCAGCCTTACGCGCCACGCGCCTCCCTATATCCCCCGAACTCGCCGCCACCTGGAACTGCCCCAAGTGCCGCTTCCAGTACTCCAAATCCCAAATCCCTAAACTTTACCTCTGTTTTTGTGGGAAATTACACGACCCGCCCAGCGACCCGTGGGTCTTGCCGCACTCTTGCGGCGAGATCTGCGATCGCCCTCTAAATCACAACTGTGGCCATCGCTGCTTGTTGCTATGCCACCCTGGCCCGTGCCCGTCGTGCCCTAAGCTCGTGAAGTCCACGTGCTATTGCAGCGCGGTTAACGACGTTCGTCGCTGTGAATTCAAGAAATTCTCGTGCCTCAACGCTTGTAAAAAGCTGTTAGACTGTGGGGTCCACAAGTGCTCTGAGACTTGCCACGATGGCCCGTGCCCGCCGTGCCGAGCGCGTGGTGTTTACAGGTGCCAATGCGGTAGGGTGGAGGAGGAGAGAGAGTGTTGCGAGCGGAGTTTCCGGTGCGAGAGCCCGTGCAGGGAGGTGCTGACGTGTGGGAAGCACACGTGCGGTAAGGGGTGCCACGTGGCTGGGGAGTGCGGGGAGTGCCCGCTTCAGGGGAAGCGTACGTGCCCGTGTGGGAAGAGAGTGTACCAGGGGATGTCGTGTGATGTCGACGCGCCGCCGCTGTGCGGTGCGACTTGTGACAAGACGCTGAGCTGTGGTCGCCACAGGTGCCACGAGCGGTGCCACCGTGGACCCTGCATTGGGACTTGCAGGATCGTCGTTGCCAAGTCGTGCCGGTGTGGGAGCCTCAAGAAAGAGGTACCGAGTTCTATTGGTTTAATATTTTTGAAGTATTTTTTTCGACGTGGGACAGCGTGATTGAAATTAAAATAGGTTCCTTGCTATCAAGATTTGTTGTGTGAGAGGAAGTGTCAGACAATGCGGGACTGTGGACGCCACCCTTGTAAGCGCCGCTGCTGTGATGGGGATTGCCCTCCATGCTCAGAGGTGAGTTCCTTGCTATCATAATATTTCAGTTCAGCCTTGTTTACTTCTGTTTTTTGACAAATACATGTGATAAAAGGCCCTTTTTTCTTTTTTTTTTTTTTTTTTGAAATGTCAGGTTTGTGGCAGGAAGCTACGATGTAAGAACCATAAATGCCCATCTCCATGCCATAGGTATGAGACCATTTGCTCATTGCTGTAAGCAACAGGTGAATAAGATTAGATGTTGGAGATATCCCATGAAATTTGAGGGGGAGGATACTTTATGGTTAAGCTAACAAGTTGAATAAGATTAATGACAAAAATGATATAGTATCTTCAAGACTTCTACTTTAGCTAGTACTGTGTCAGGAATGGTAGAGCTATATTTTTAGAGTAGGTTTTGCAAATATGAGAAGCTTATGATTGGTGGATAACTTCAATTTGTATAATCCTGAATTATAAATGAAGAGTGTAGTATGATGATAGTCGGTTTTGTTATTGCAGAGGTGCCTGTGCTCCTTGCCCACTGATGGTGACGATTTCATGTGCATGTGGTGAGACACACTTTGAGGTGTGAGTTTGATCTTGTGGATTCTGTGGTTCTTACTGGGAGCTGATTTGTTTCCTAGTATACTGCTACAATTCATAACATGTTTGTTCTACGTCAGGATTGTTTTTGAGTCTCTGACTGTTGCAAAACAATTGTTGTTTTCTGTTCACATGGATTAATAGCTGAATATTCTTCATTATTTACGTCTCTGTTCTATAGAAGTTAGATAATTCGCATATAGTTGGTAATGTGCTTCATGGCCAACCCTTTTCCATACTACTGGCATGCTCAACATGGTGCTTACTGCATATAATGGCCGTTGACAAGGCTCCTCAGTCATCACCTTTGGAAATTCATGAGGGTTGAAAGGCTGCAGTAAAGTTGGTGGCTTTTTCATTTGTGAAGTTGTCATCTCAAACGCCAGACTGTATGAAGCTTGGAGCAGTTAATAAACTTATTAACATTTCATTGAGGGTTTACAACTGTAATAATCCTCTTTATGTATAGTTGTTGTATTGTAGCTGACCCCATGCTAGTGCTCATGTAGGATGTGCTTTGATTACATGTTTTAGCTTTGGAATTGTACAAATAAAGTCGCCAGTTCGTTTTATAATTTTGTGTTTTCTTGTAAGGTTTTGAGATAGGATTCTATATTGTTAAATTTCTCTCTGATTGATCATATCGATTGGCTGTTTGCATATTTTTTGAAAAAAATAAAAGGAAAAAAAAAAAAAAAAAGACTTAAATGCATTCAAGGGCTACACGCTTGCTCTTAGTTTAGACTATCTTTGCTGAATACTTTATCATGGATTTTATATCAGGTTCCTTGTGGTACTGAGATGGATCAAAAGCCTCCTAGATGTCCCAAACCATGTCATATTGCTCCTTTATGCAGGCATGGATCAAATTGCAAGGTACCATTTGCTTTGTTCCTATGATGAATGGCTTTATGTTTGCAATTGAAGATTTTATAGATTTTTAGATTTCTTAAAATACATGTCAACGTGCATGAAGTATATGAGTGGTCTCCAATTGGAGAGCATATTTGCATTTGCTAACAATCATCATGATTTTTTCTTCCTGATTTTGACGGCCAGCAACCTTCACGATTTCCGTCCCAGTTCTTATAATATGTGGTTCTGATCTTACCGAAACTGAGTATTTGAAATTCCCTCGAATTTTGGTGAAGAGCCGGTTCTTCATATTTTTACAAATTTTTAGGTTTTTATATCTGAAATTTCTATCACTGTTCTTGTTGCTTTTGTAGAAGATGAAATGATAATTCATTACATGTTCTTCCCCAGATTTTTTTTTTTAGCATTGACGATCTTTTATTTTTGTCCAGCCACACAAATGCCATTATGGAGCTTGCCCTCCGTGTCGGTTACTGTGTGAAGAAGAATATCCATGTGGCCATAAATGCAATCTAAGGTTTCCAATGTTTTTCAGTTCATGAATGTTATCTTAAAAATCTGACACTAGTTAATGTCCTTTCTTTATGCAACTTATACTTTTTTTCTTTTTTGTGTTTAGGTGTCATGGCCCTAAACCTCCTCCTAATCCTGAATTTACATTGAAACCAAAGAAAAAGAAGTCGATCCATCAGAGTGAATGTACACCTGGTTCTCCATGCCCTCCTTGCCCAGAACTGGTTTGGAGGTCATGTGTTGGCCAACACGTTGGGACTGAGAGAATGGTTGGTTGCATTGTTCTTGCTAGCAATAGATAAAGATTATTGCATGCTTCATTTACTCAATAGATCTAAGGCTATATTAATGCCGTTTTAGGCACATTTTCCTCGTAAAGTTTCAATGTTTCTTTCTTGTATCAGATGGTCTGCTCACATAGATCAAAGTTTTCTTGTGAAAATTTGTGCGGAAATCTTCTTTCTTGCTGCAACCATTATTGTACTAAAACCTGCCATGCCCTGAAGAACCAGCATGCGACACCCATCCAGAGAGAAAGAAGTGAGACTTGTGAAGAGTGTCATCTTCCTTGTCAAAAGGTGTTTATACTTCTATTTCCTCCATTCCATTATACTTTTTTCTTTTTCATTGTATGCCTTTTACTAAGTGACCTTTTACTCTTGTATACCTGAGTGAAGAAGAGAAGTATTTCTGCAGCCTCCTAACCGATTCTTGAAACTCACAAGTTGCCTTATTATTTTAAATGTCTTCATTCAGGAGAGGAGGCCCACATGCTCTCATCCTTGCCCCCTACCATGTCATCCTGGAGAATGTCCTTCTTGCAAAGTCCTTGTAAAACGATCATGTCACTGTGGTACAATGGTCCATGTTTTTGAGTGCATATACTACAATGGCTTGTCTGAAAAGGAGCAGATTACTGTTCGCTCATGTGGCGGACCTTGCCATAGGTATTTCAGAGACATATGGTCATGTTAGGTTATTATGGAATCATGCTTATTAATTTACTTATATACTTTTTAATTAAGTAAACTAAATGGAGCCGTAATCTGGATTCTCTATATTCTTTATTATTGTTATATTTCCTTCTTTTGGATTAAGAAATAAAACTGAAACATGGGCTTAGAGGTACTATTGGTTGTGCAGGAAGTTGCCAAATTGTACACATCTATGCCCAGAGACTTGTCATCCTGGTGAATGCCCTTCACCTGAGAAGTGCTGCAAGAAGGTATTAATTTTAATCCCTTTACAGAGAAGAGCGTGTCATTTAACTGAACATGTGGATGTGATACCTTGTTTTCGGTCCTGAATGCTTTTTTAATATTATGATACAAATTGTAGCATTTCAACTAGCATATCATAATTTGATATACCTTGCCAACTACTTATCCAAAAAAAATTGATTTACCTTGTCAACTAATTCTTTTGCAAGGTTTTTGTTCGTTGTAAATGCCAAACCTTGAAAAAAGAGTGGTTATGTAAAGATGTCCAAGCAGCCTATCAGAATGATGGTTGTGATCCCAGAGATATACCAAAGAATCAGTATGGACTTGGACGTCTTTCTTGTAATTCCGATTGCAAGAGTAAAGTACAAGTTGGTTCAGAATTACAGTTACGC
The DNA here is from genome assembly GCF_901000735.1 of Corylus avellana. Lineage (NCBI taxonomy): Eukaryota > Viridiplantae > Streptophyta > Magnoliopsida > Fagales > Betulaceae > Corylus > Corylus avellana. The sequence continues at coordinate 29,088,745 of NC_081547.1, forward strand.
AAATCTAAAGTCGTGGAGGTAATATGCTTTTAATCTTTCCAGAATTTTTAGTTTTCCTGTTGCATCATGGATTCTGGCTGGTATTTAGGACTGTAGGGATACTTTTTACTTGAAAAGCTGTCTCTCTGCTTTGTTTTCTTGTGTCTGCTACAAGATTAGATTGTGAATTGATTCAACCAGAGTCACCAAGAAGCTGTAGTTTGGCGGGAGTGTTGCCAACATAAACACCTCTCAAGTAGCTTCCTTGTTTTATATTTACCAGACATAGGAACTATTAGGTTCTTCGGTTCTACTTACTAGGTTTTCATTGATTGCCTGCCTCCTCAAACTATTTGCAACTTGATATAGCATTCAGTTGGCACAACGTTTGGCCATGTACTGGAATATTTCTATAATCGCAAAAATGAATATAGAAAAACTGTAATCATGCAATCTTGACTTGTAAAAAGATCTGTTAGCACTGATTTCTCCGTGGGGAACATAGGAAATAGTTGGAATACCAAAATGGAGTCCTTTGTCTCTTCCTGCACAATGCATCACCCGAGTTTGGATGGACTTTCTTGTTCACAGTAAAATGAATGCTCTGACGAATATCCATTAACCATCTGAAAAAGTACTGTGCTTAACTTTTCATACATGAAATTTTGCATACTTGTGCATACAAAATTCATTAGCTTCTTGGCAGATGAGCTCTATTAAGGTGAAATCTGACACCATTGTAAATTTCTTTAAAGGAAAAGGAGCCGGATACTCAAAAGAATGTACCAAAGCGTCGAAAAAGACGAGAACACGTACAAGAAAACAAGCAAATCTCAACACTGCAGGTTTGTTATTATTTCAAGATAAAAAGGTGAACTCTTCCAAGTGCTCCTTTGTTTGTTTACCAACAGCAACTGTTCTTTTTTAAACAGAAAAGTGTAGCGGCTATAAAGTGGCTTCTTCTTTTTGTGGCCCTTGTGATGGTCCTGATTGCTGTAGCAATTTATGGTTACAAGGGTCTCGTGTGGCTTTCTGATTGGATGAATGAAGTTGAAGAGCAAAGACAAAGAAGAAGAACCCCCCGGGTCTAACCATTCTCCTGGCTTTTTTTCTTTGATACTTCATGTGGGTAGATCTACATTAGAGTCCTTCAGGCATTGATCACTCGGCAAACATTCTTTTTATGGTCACTCTTCATTCTTGTGGAGAAAGTTTGAAAGTGGTCAAAATTTTGGCATTTTTTCCTTGTTAAGGTAAGAGAAATGCTAAATACTTGTACTCTTTGATGTGACACTGCCAATTAGTCATTGTTAAAAAAAAAAAAAAAATCAAGATCTAATTGGTAGTGCCACATCAATAGAGTGGAATAAAAGTGCGGCGTATAGCATTACTCTTAAATTAATAGTAAAAGTAATACTAAATATTACACTTTCACCTTCATCCCATGAGGCTGATAGACACTTTCACATTAGCTCAATAAAATATAAAATGAAGGTGGGATGAGAGTATAATAGTATGTGCTATGTAGCATTACTTTTAATAGTGTGCACCATAGCATTGGTAAATACCAAATCATTACATAGTTCTTGTAAACTGTGGCCTTGAAGTTGGTGGAAAAGCATGGCGTGAAAATTTTGGAGTCATTTGAGATTGCAACCTATATTTTTTGAAAGAATTATCAAATTGGAAGAACCAAACAATTTTGTCCAATTTTTGTAGTTCACTCTCTCGATTCTTTCTCGTAATGTTTGGCCCTCAAGGTAATCACAATTCTTTAATCATTGCAAGGCAAGGTAGGTGACTCTTTAAGTGTAGAGTAAGGTAACCCAGGGTTTTTCTTTTAAAGCATTTTTATAATTAGACATAGAGATTTTATACGCTACACTTTTATTTCAAAATTATTTTATAATGTTGACGTGATAGTTTCAAGTAATCTTTGAATTTTTTTTGTTTTTTCTTTAACAATTACTAATCTAAGGGTTGTGTTTGGCAACACCCTCCACTTTTTTAAAAAAATTTTATTTATTTATTTATTATTTATTTATTTCTCTCAAAAAAGTTTACCAAACTTTCTCAACTTTTCTCTCATAAAAACAAATTCAAATTTCCTTTTACCTTTATATATATATATATATATATATATATATATATATATATATATATAAACTTTTTATTACTTTTTAAACAAAAAGTCAACAACAAAACTGTTTACCAAATCTTCAATAATATTTCTGTAACATGGTTCTTGACTTGGTCAGTCGTAATTTTCTTTAGGTTCCACAAGACCAGCAGCCCCGTGTGAAAGGTGCATGTCGCCTGAAAGCAACACAAAGGGAAAGAGGGGGGGTCTAAGCATTTGTTGTCAACATCGTGGGTTCTTGGGATTTTACATGGACCGTAACTCCATGATTCTGAATTTCTTTGGTCAAACTTGTCCCAATATTCAAATTATTAGGTGATAGATTATTAATGTTATACACTATTTTTCTTTTCTTTTCTTTTTTTTTTTTAATTTTTTTTTTCTTCCAAAATTAGTCTAATGCTTTTCTAAGAAACCTTCAAACCTAGGTTGAAGAGTCTCATAGTGTCCCTTTGGTTTAGCGGTTTCAAAACTTGCGATTTGAAAAATTAGCAATTTCAAATCGCAGTTAAACGTTTGGAAAAATTATGATTTAGTCTTTAAAATCGTGTTTTCAAAAACACTTTTTACTTGCTATTTGAAAACATTGATTATTTTATTTTTTAAAACTATCATTTTTATTAAATGCACTCTCAAATAAAACATTTATGAGATTTTATTTGGTGAAAGCAAAAACCTAGCGGCACTAGCCTACTCCCATGTCGCCTTTTGCTCTACTATATGTGTCCAATTTGAGGTCGTTGAATCCACATGCATCATGGTGCCTTTTAGCTTGATTTTCACATTCTACACATGCTTTATTTGATAAAACCTTTTTCTTTCATCCTTAATTTTTGTTTTTTCTAAACCCTTTCAAAGAAAATATATATATTAACAAATAATCCAAAACATAAAACACTCAATTTTTTTTTTTTTTAACATGTCCGTACAAAAGGGGGAGGGGAATTCAAACTAATGACCTCTGCTTCATTAGGCATAATCTCAGTCGATTGAGCTACTTCTTGAGGGCAAAACACGCAAATTACTTTCATCTTTATATCATACAATAACATATTTATTTATTTATTTTAAAAAAAAAAAAAAAAAAAGAGAGAAGAAGAAAGAATATCCTCTAAAAAGCATTAAATATCTAATGAGGTTGTTTGGGCATAGCTCAATTAAAATTGGCAAGAAATGGATGATTCATCACTTTATTCATGTGCAACGGTGGGGTCTTCCCTAGCATTTCATAATTAATTGCATTTATTTTTTTTGTTATAAAACAACTTTAGCAAGCAAAGTTACCTCCAAATTTGTGCATATTCTTCACCAAACACCTTAATAAATATGAGCAGAGCAATAGAGGGGGAGGTGGTGGGTCACCAGCCTTCTTAGATGTTATTGAATGAATTTATACCGTTATTAATTTGTATTCCCTACACCATATCACCATTAAATGCCAATGCTTGAATATTAACGTTTCAGAGGCACCGTTAGATTTAATGAATTTATTCCCTGAGTTGAATGATACATATTTTGGCATCCCATGAAGCCGAAATCTGTACAATTACTTTTTCACCCCTACCATCGGGCAGTCTTCAAATTTTGTAAGTAATTGTGACATATTTTGCGTGACACTTACCACGTCAATGAAAGAATGTTACATCAACTTTCAAAGAAATCTTTTTTCATTAAGAAGCTAACTAGATTTAGATTTAACCTTATTGATTTTGATGTGAATGAATATTCAAAGTCAAAGTGAGCCCGACGTGTAACGCGTAGAATGGTGCAGTTTCTTTGAAAAGGTCGGACCACTTTCCATCTACCCCTTTTCCTGGTTGCAGCAAGATTGACAAAATAAGTAGACTTTGCTTGTGGGCTCACAACAACGCCCATATCACATTGAGAGTGAAGAATACTCTTGGAGCTTTTGTGTGAACGAAATTATTTGGTCAAATTTGGAAAGCGCTGTTCCCGACCAAGTCAAACATATTGCTTTGTATGAAAAAAAAAACAAAGGAAGGCTCTCAAGGACTTGAAAATAAAGGAGAAAGAAAAGGTTCTTTTTTGCTTGGAAATGAATTCAGTGTGCACAAAATCCTACACTACAGCTCAATGTTAGATCAAACTCCTAAACTTTACAAACAACAATTATACCCAATATGATTATCCAATCATTAAAAAAAATTGAAGGAAAAAATTTGTTTTGCTTTTTTTTTTTTTTTTTTTTTTCCTGGTTTGGAATTTCATTCTGAAGCAATGGAGATTATACCGCTTGAGATGCTGCCATGACTGTCATCAAACAGAGCCAATGCCCTGTCCAAATTGGCTACAATGTCAGCCATGGTTAGCCTCTCCTTCCCTTCCAAATGCACACAATGCATTGCAGAGTAGGCCATCAGCTCCACTGCCTCCACTTCATGCATTTCCGGCGTTCCAACTCTGGAGTCCAGGATCTTTACTAATTCTCCGGCCATAATGATCGGCACTGCAAAATCCACCACGCTTATGGGTGTTCTTCCGTCGTCACCGCTCTTGAATATTGCTCTCTTCCCTGTCAAAAGCTCCAATAGTACTACTCCAAGCCCATAAACATCACTCTTTGCTGTTAACAAATTTAGACCATAGTACTCTGGATCAATGTACCCAACTGTTCCGGCTGCTTTCATCGGTCTATACTCCCGATCGGATTCCGGCCCCATTAACGACAATCCGAAGTCGGATACTCTTGCTGTCCAATTCGCATCGAGTAATATGTTAGAGGACTTGATGTCTCTGTGAATTATGGGTGGGACTGCATAATTGTGAAGATATTCAATCCCTCGGGCAGCATCTAAAGCGATTTTGATCCTCATTTTCCAAGAATTCAAAACACTGCTACTCTTTTCCACGTTGTTCTTGTCATGTAAATGATCATAAAGAGCACCATTCTTCATGTACTCATAAACCAGAAGCCTTTCATCCTTCTCCTCGCAATACCCAACAAGCCTAACCAAGTGTTTGTGATGAAGGCGGGACAAGAAGGCCAGTTCTGAATCAAATGCGCTCTCTTTCTCTTGGAATTTCTTCATCTTTGAACCTGTTTCGCCCCTTTTGATAGCGACCTCGCGCCCATCTGTTAATTTGCCTCTGTATACAACACCAAAGCTTCCAGCGCCAAGCTTGTTCTCTAGGGAGAAATTGTTGGTGGCAGCTGCAAGCTCAGCTAGTGAAAATTCCTCCGCCCTGTCTCCATGCTTGGACGAGGTTCCGCTCCTCTGCCGCCTCATTAGCCTCGAGCCCTGGCGCCTAATGGTGCACGATCTCGAAGGCGGGCTATTGTTCGAAGTTACGCCATTGTTAGAACTGGCGGCTCTGGTGATTGTGGGCTGCACTGAATTGTGCACTTTCTTTTTCCCAAAACAAACACCAGTCCACAAGCAGTAGATTATTGTGCAAATACCCGCAAAAGCTCCGACGGATCCCACAATGCAAAACGCCAACAAACCCCTTCTCAAACCTCTGGATGTTGATGGTCGGGGTGAACCTGTTGGCCCTGGTGGTGTTTGCGGCGGCGGCACCGGCGGTACGGGCAATAAACAAGGCTTGCAAATATTCCCAAAACCAGAACAGAGCCTCTGAGATTGTGAATACACACCACACCCACTACAAGATTGATTATTACACGGCCCTGGAAGAACCGGAGGCAAGGGAGTCTCACCCCCTGAATTAGGCCACCCAGGTCCCCAACATATAACCGACAAATTCATCGACGTTAATCCACAAGTAAAATTCGATCCCGACACAATCGTTTCAAAGAAAACACCTTGTATCACATTCACCGAATACTCTCCGCCGCCGCCCCAACACGCCACCGATCCATTCAGTTTCCTCATCCCACAACTATGGCTCTCCCCAAGCGCCAACGTCGAGAACTCCCCCGCCGACGTGTTCGAAGGCACATCCAACTGCCCAGAATCGTTGTTCCCTCTGCAAATCACAAACCCAGTTGAATTCAATCCGCACACGTGTGAGCCACCCGCTACAATACTCTTCATCGACATGTTCCCAAACTCTTTCTGTATCTGATTCGCTATAGTAGTATTGCTTCCCCAACACTGAACCTGACTATCGTTCGCCAAAATACCACAAGAGAATCCAAACCCAGATGAGATTGACACAAACCCATCTGACGCAGATGGCAGTTTAAATTGATCGTTAACTCTCCAGCAATTAACCGAGCCTGTACCAACCACCGTGGCGCAGACCTGGTCATCGCCATACGAGAGGTTCTCTAATCGAACAGTGTAGTTTAAGTAAACCCGCTTAAAGGCGAAGTCGGTGCTGGAAAAGTCGGTGGTGTCCCAGCAGAGGAAGGAGTATCCGCCGGAGCGGAGGCCGCAAAAGAAGTTCCGGCCGCCGGTAATGGAGGAGAAATTGATGTTGGGATCGATGGGGATGGTTTGGCCGCGTCGGTAGCATTCGATGCGCTGGGTTGGCTGCGAGGCGACGATGCCGCAGACGGTTCCGGTGCCGAAGCTGACGGCGAGAGTGGCGCCGGAGCCGAGGGCATGGGCCGAGGTTGTCACGGCGAGGATGACCAGGATAACGACAGTGACCGTGTCAGCGACGGTGGCGGAGGAGAAGGGTAGTTTCGTCATCTAAAGGAGTGGTCTTTTTGGTAATGGGTGGTGGATTGGAGTCTGGCCAGCTTCATTGGCCTAGTTGACTGAGAGAGAGAGAGAGAGAGAGAGAGGCGGGGGAGAACAGAGCGTGTCTTTAAGACAGAGGAAGATAAAGACGCTGAGAGAGAGAGAGACAGAGGCCTAGGCTTTTTAGTAGCGGTGAGAAGTCTTGGGTTGTGTTTGGCAGCTTCGTGTAAACGGTCTTTGTATGGGAGTATACTTGAGTGATTGCTACCAATTTTGTTGCTCAATTCCTAGCATTTCGGACAATAATATAAAAGTTTTTTTAAGATTTGTGATGTAGGATAAATTTGAAAAAATTATTATTTTAATTATACTAGTGTGTTTTAGTTTTCATTTTTTGGGTTTTTCCTTTCGGATCGAGATTCCCTAGAATTTCTTTTAAATTTGAAATTTTTAAATTCATAAATTTCTGCCGTTCATCTAATATAAACGTCTAAAATAAGTCATATTTCAGTATTTAATAAGGAACTTCAAGGAATTTAATAAGGAATAGGATCGTCTCCGATCCATAATGGACTAGAGAATATCCAGTTTATGAGATTTCTTCTTATAAATCTTAAAGTTACAACAACACTACTATATATCCTACTCGCCAAAAAAAAAAATTAAAAAATTAAAAATTACTGGTCACTTAATCAAAAAAAATAAGGGTGAGTTGGAAGAGTAGGGGTGGCCACCCACCATTTCAGTCGGAGGCTACTGGAGAGCCACCCCCCAATGTCGCCGCCGGGGTGGTCGGACCACCATAGCCCACGGGTGGTCCTACCACCCCAAACCCAAACTAAAAGTAGGGGAAAGAAAAAAAAAACTGTTTCATTCGGCCGTGGATTACCTCGACCACCCCAAAAAAAAGGTCAATGAATTTTTTTTTTTTTTTAAGATCTGGCCACTGCGGACCACCGCCAAGGACCATGGGGTGGCTTCAGCCACCCTAGACCATCAGTCCGAGGTGGCCGAAGCCACCCCTAGCCCCAACTGGCCACCCCTTAATTTTTTATAATTTTGTTTTATAATTTTTTTAAAAAATATATAATATTTTATTATTAATGAAACATATGTCATATTTATGGCTTCGGGCCTGACCATTAACTGGATATTCTCCAGTCCAAAATGAATTGGAAATGATCATATTCCATTTAATAAGCCATGCTTCCTCATTAAATGTTGAAACATGATTTATTTTAAAAGCTTAAATGAGATAAACGGCTGTAATTTATGAATTTAAGAATCTCAAATTTAAAAGGAATTATAAGGAATCTCAATACTTTTCTTATTAAGATTAGGTCTTCCTTTTCTAATTAGGTTTGGTTTTCCTTATTAAATTAGGAGGTGTCTAACCTAATTTGTCCAGCGTTAATTTGTCGTTTTGAACTACGTGTTTGAAGAGATAAGTCCCACCAAATAAGCAATTTAGGCATCAAATTACTGAAAATTCAATTCTACTTTTTAGAAATAGATAGGAAACCTACTGCTCGCTACCGTTATTATAAAAGAGTACGGATCGGTGCTTATAAATGACTAAGCTTTTACTATAAGTTTCTTATACATTAATTGTCTGTCAATTTACGTGTCATTTATTATATAAGTTATTAAATAATTTAATTTATTTCCCAAATGTTATTGACTAATTTTTTTACCATGCGACACTACGAGACACTCACGTCGACTACTACTTAAATTTGTAAGAAATTTATTATTCCTCAAAGCATTTTTCCTTATAGACAGTAATAATGTAATATGCATTAAATTGAGACGAGCTCTTCTCAATTTTACACTTCCATTGAATTCTTAAATTTGAAGAAAACACAAAATAATGCCTAATTGACATTTCAATACCCGTATAATTGAGAAGAAGTGAATTATCATGATCAGTGAGTGGAGAAAAAACAAGAAATAATGAAACTTAAGATGGAAACAATGACGTGTAGAAAAGTCTGTATGTTTTAAAATGATTGGAAAATGTATATTTATTTCTTTAAAAAGTCGAAAGGGTACGTACTACTCTCTTTTCAAAAATAATGGGTTACAGATTAAGCATTTAATAAGTGTTTGTCTTGTTTACTCACTTCCATTAATATCTCATTGTTAGACATTAAGTATTTGTGTTTTCTATGGAAAAAATAAAATGGTAACTTGCTAAGTTATAACTAATCTTTGTTATTGTTAAAAGTAAAATGAATAACATATTGTTTTTTTTTTTTTTTTTAAAGAAACTCATCTCATATATTATTAAAAAGCTTGCTTAGCGTCTCCAAGAGGTAGCTCAATCGATTGGGACCACGCCCAATAAAGCGAAAGTTACTAGTTCGAATTCCCTTCCCCTCACTTGTGCGGACATGTCAAAAAAATAAAAATAAAAATACTTGCTCAGCAAGTACATTACCATGGATACAAGATGGGTAATCCCGAATCCATAGCTTGTCCTCGCATTTGTTTCTCGGAATACATGGTTGGCTTGCCACTTCAGTTGTTGTTGAGGATTTTTCTTAGCCTCCTCCGCCAACATGCAGTAGCTTCCCTTCCAAATACCCACACGGTTCATGGCTTGAACGACCTCCTTCGCATCACCTTCAAGAATACCTTCCTTCACTCCCAACTTCCTGCATGTCTTCGTTGCATACCATACTGCCAAGGCCTAGCCTCCGCTAACAATATGAATATGACATTTAGCCCATAGCAAAACTATTCTATTATCACATTTAAAGATGAAACAATTATTTTTTTCATCCATTATGAAGGTTAAGGTCAATGTTAGAAATTATATTTTGTATTATTTAATTAGTGTAACTTATAATTAAATAAACATTTATTTTACTTTAAAGGTTTATTTGGCAATTCCTAAAAGATACTTAAGTAATATGTGTTTATCCCTAATCACGAAGATCAATTTTTCCAAAATAAAATTGGTTTTTGCTTGCTAGTTGATTTACCATCAAGAAACCAAACAGATCCTTCAGGTTTGGTAGGAGAATGAGGGACACGGTGGGTACTCGCCGCCATTGACAAACACGTAATATCGCTGTCGTTTAGGCGCCCAGTAGACGAAGCACGTGCATGTATTATCACCAGAAGCATCAACATAATAAGCAAATGTGTATGAGACAGGTTTTAATACTCCATTTCACATTGGAAAACTGAAATAGTTCTAAAAATAATTTTACATTTTTTTATTAAATTAGAGAGCTTTATAACTAATTATTATCGGAATAAAATTTTAGGAGGTCGAGAAACAAAACTGAAAATATATATATATATATATATATATATATATATATGGGTTTGAAGATAAATGTTAATTTAATAAACTAAATTTGGAAAAAGAAATTAGTGCAATACAATTTGGATTATAATTGAAAGCCTAGTGAGTCAACGAGCATGAAATTCATGGCGGGTGGGTGTTGGTTAGAGACTAAATACCAAAAAAGGGAGAGAAAAATGGAAAGGGAAGAGAAAGAAAAAGGGAGGAGGTGGGTGTTTCGTATTTGTTTTCATTTGTAATAACTTTCCTTAGACCAGAAAATGGTCCAATCACGTCTACGAGAGACCCATAAACGGTAGGCTGGTCAATGGAAACCTCCAGAAACACATCCCCCCATCTATTTCAATATAACACTTCTCCTTCCCCCCATCTCCATCCCAATATAAGAGATGAGAGACGGGTCAGGGTGCGGGGTCGGAGTGTCTGGGCAGGTGAGCTTTGCACACGTGGTTGTTCAAAGAGTTTTTCAACACATTAGGCCCTGCACCCATTTTCTCATTTCCTATATGAATTTTATGAAATTTGGGCAAAAACATTTCATCGGGTCTATATTGGCTACCATCCTTATTCTTCTTCTTCTTCTTCTTTCTTACCAATTAGGAAGTTAATTTTTTCAATCTCGAATAAGATGGGCAAAGTATAACACAAGCTCCACCTACAAATGAACAGATCATTTAGTAACACTCTTATAGCATTTACAATCGGCTATTCAAAGGTTATTATAGCTAATTGATATGTAAATTTAGGTAAAAATGTAGCTGGATCTGGCTAATTATTTTTGCTCAAAAATTAGTGAGCTGCCTAGCCTGTTACCATGCTCACCAAACATTAAAGAAAAAAAAAACATGTAGGTGCTTTGAAAAAAATAAATCTTTAAATAAGTAGTGAAAGTGAATAATTAAAATAGAAGATAAATAAGTATTTTGAAAAAAAGGAATAGTTAAAATACTATATATATAAGAAAAAAATTTACCAAACCTAGTGGGAATGGTGTAACCCGTTCAAAAAACAAGTATTGGAATGCAATGCAAAATAAAATAATGGAAGCATTGTGAACATTGCACAACTCGTGTTTTTGAAATACATACACGTACTTTTTTCTGGGTATGTTTCACATTTATCTGTTAACCACAGCATGCATATTATTCAATCATTGAATCAAATATATATATATATATATATAACGTAAACCAGGGAAAATTGATGGCATTTATGACGTTTGGGTGGTCAGCTTAGTTGAAAAATTCTAGAAAGACAATACAATCTTTTATTGATATTTTCAAAGAGCTGTTCAGTTTTGTAATCGGTCTCTCTTTGCTGCGGGAAGAATAATGGGCATGTCGTCATGTCGGACCTTTTTGGTGTTTTCCACGAGTGAATTATAATAGCTTCGAAAAATGATTCTCACATATTTAATGATAATTTTATAAATTTAAAAAATATAAGAATAATTTTTTTTTAGGGGTAATAAGAGAAGAATTAAAAGAAGATGTATAACACGTTACTCGTACCACCCATACCTATACTTACCTTTTATAGTGGTTCTAGTGAAACCATGTTCACATCATATCCTAACTTTTACTTGTGAGTTATCCCATGGCAGCTTAAGCTTAAGTATTATGCATCATTTAAATTAAGAACGTTGTGGAATTGAGCATAGTTATTATCTTTAGAATGTAATTTATTGGTTTGTAAGTGGATTCTCTGTTACGCGAGTTGGATAAGATCGGATTAAGAGACCCGTTTTGAAACTTAACATATAAGTTAAATGCATTTTTAAAAATGCAAGTAAGAATCACATATTCTAAAGATAGATTTCCGTTTCTTAGACTAAATTAAAAGAATCTCATCCATTTCAATTTAAAGAAATAATCCTTCAATTATGTAACCTTGTCAAAATTTAAAAGAAACCCCTTTGATGCGTGAAACTTGTCAAGTATTATGACCAAATTCAAAAGAAACAATTAATGCTTCTTCATTTACCTGCACATCCTTTTTACTTTTCATACCTAATAGATTCTGATAAGGGGTTTCTTATGAAAACAGTTTATGATTGAGTCATTTATTTCAAAATGTGCGGTTGAAAAAGGAGTTCATGAAAAAACGTGTGTTTTCAAATATATATATATATATAATGAAAATGTGAATTTTAATAAGGGGTTGGGCAAATTTTATAATAAAGTGCAATGTTTTAAAATATACAACTTGACTCAACTCTCACTTGACATTAGCTCAAGTGAGATTGTGGCATGGCAAGGGGCAAAAGCTTTATGCGACTATTGCACAACATTGACTCGATTGAGTTTGCAGGAATTTTATAGAAGCGGGTTTTGTCATTTGAGCTAGAGGTTTGTAGCCCTAATCCTATTAGAAGTCGAATAGGACGGCGGACACACTATATATATATATTTTCATGATCATATTCTAAACTGCTCACTATGAGAGTGAGAGAGCATCATTGTAAATCCTAATTTTTCTTCTTCATAGTGGAAAACTATAGCAACTCTTTAGACGTGGCCCAACCCTAACCCCAAGAGCTTAAACTTGAAGATTTTATAATATTTTAAAACTCTTTGCTTGAGTGTAGTAGTGGGATATACATCAATCTAATTAAACTATCTAAACAAATACATCTCCAACTAATTTGTAAGTCTAAAGCTGTGGGGTGCTTTTCACCCTAATTAAGAAACAAAAAGAGGTGCTTTCATGGTTGGTAGGAAGATTCCTAATCAAAATTAGGGAACCTCATGAACAGTTCAAAAGATGTCAGAACAAAACATCAACACCACATAACATGTTCTTTTGGAAGGGTTTTATTTAAAAGAAGAAGAAGAAAAAAAAAGAGAGAAAAAGAATGTAAAGGACCAAATTGTTATGACAGCAAAATCAATCAAAGAGACAACACAATCGAGTGGTAGAGTATAAACAAAGGTAGCCAAGAGTAGGAGAATAAAACAACTAGTACCCAAAGGGCCCCGGCTTATCAGTGTAATCATAGCTGCTGTGCAAGCTTAGAACATTGCGGATATACATCCAGTAGAGTATTATTTTGATTGATGTAAAGGTAGCTTTGTTTAAGACCAATTGATAGAGTCAAATATATATAAAACATTCTTAGCATTCAAGACGGGAGAAATCAAATACAGTATCATGGCTATTATCTGGCCTAATTCTATCTCACATTGGAGAATCGAGCCTATTATCAGAGACAATATCATAGCCTCTAAGGTTCCTAGAAATGCAGAAAACAGAGCTTATTTTGCAGCAAATAAATTCCTTTGGATACAACTCTACTATTTCACCACTATTTTACTATGTTGACGTGGCATTGCCAATTCACCATTAGATCGGCCATTGTTAAAAGAAACACGCCATCATAGTGAGAGAGTGATGTGATATATAGCATTACTCATTTTGTAATTCTTCTTTATTTTCTATGTTAGCTCCTATTTGTCGCTCCCTTTCCCTCTATTTTGTAAGGAAAAAAAAAATACACACTGATTTGTAATGTAATATTTAGTTTCTTAAATCTATGAGAGTTTTTTTCAAATTGAATTGAAAGAATGCCAATCTATTAAATTGTCATTTGTTCTTAAAATATGTGATTCTCACATGCTACTTTTAATAAGAGTAACATATGCATTATCAAAAATGTATGTAAAAATTATGTGCTTTACGGGCATATGTCAATTTACTAAAATCCTCCAACCGAGTTTGGAAGAAAACTTTGTCCGTCAATAAATGTGTTTTTAACGGATACACAATATTATGTCAACTTCTTTGGTTGATGCATCCACCAAACAACATGATTATGTGTTTTTTTTTTTTTTTTTTTTTTTTTTCTTGGGCAAAAACCATAACGAAAATGGTTCTAAATTTGCTGCAAAGCTCAACAAATTTGATGATAATTTTAAAACTCAGGTTGTGGAAAACTTGGTATTATAGTACTCGAGGCAAAAAGATACGTATCTATCCCTGGATTCACAAAATCCAAACCATGATACTAAAACATGAGGGTTGGGGGCATGAGAACATGGGAAACGATTTTCAATGACAACTTTGAAAAAGACAAACACAGAAAACAAAGGGAACTTACTTAGCATAATACATAAAAGGGGGCCGGGGGAGAGAGATAGATTAAAACTTAAAAGAAGGCTGTAAAAGGCTCATTTGGTAGGCCTGAGTTCCTAACATGATGTCGGACTGCTAACTAATCTGATTACTCATACATCATTAACAAACTTAATAAGGCTGCCGCCGACCATGTGGCCGTGCACACTGCCCTCCTTGTGCCCCATTATCCGGGACTGCCAGATCATTCCCAGATGCACAAGTTCCTTTGCTACTGCCTAATTGTTAAGAGAAGAGATCCGGGTCCGAAGCCCCCAAGAAATGCGGGCATTTTACAGAATTTAAATCCTCAAAAGATTACTTTTTTTTTCTTTTTTTTTTTGGGAGTCTATACCCTGCCCCCATCTATTCGAGTTGTGATATGGTGGAACTCCCCAACAGAGAGGGCAGTGAGACCTGATTAGGCCGCAAGGCGTGAATTTTTTAGTAGGATGTGAAAAGCAGCTCTTGGAAGTACTGTGGGATTAGTCTATGTATGCTCTTAGCCCGCACCACGTATGGTCCGCAGGCTAAATTTGGGCATTTGGCCATTTGGGCTAATCTTATGCTCTCGACCGTGGCTCTAATATCAAATAATATAAACCTCAAATAAAATGCGTCTTTGATAACTAGCTTGTAAGCGGGGGTGTCCAAAAGCTTTTATGATTAGAATTGTAGTTAAGTAATATGAATAGTAACATAATCTTCAATTCTTCATATGGTCTCCAGGCTAAGATTGGGCAACTTGGGCTTATCTTCACAAAGAGGGTCACCTCTTTGTGAAGATAACCTGCATACCAATGAGGATCACCTCTACTTTCAAAGAAGAAAAAAGAGATGGGTGCTTTGAATATTGGCTGGTAAAAGACAAAGCAAAAATAGACTTCAAAAACAGAGTGTAGAGATAAATCTAAGCATGTGAAATTAGGCATGCATCTTATGGATGCAATTCTCGTGTCAGTCCCATTCAGCTCTTGGTTCATCCCATAACTATCGCAAGTTCATGTAATCCACATCTCATAACATGCACTGCACATGTAAAAGAAAACAATTGTCGATTCTGTTTTGTCTAATAGTAACGCTAAAAATTACACTTTTATCTCACTGGTTGATATAACAATGCCATCAACCTTTAGATTATTTTTTTTAAGGGTTTGAATAGTAGTGGGATAAAAACGTAGTTTCTAGCGTTACTCTTTTTCTTATAGTATTAAGAAATGTTGTAGGGGACAAATAAATGGTTGAAAATTATTTATAAAGTAATGTTATTTAGTAAACTGTTATATGACTGTTATACAACTAATATAATATGACAGTGAAAATCAATACTTGAAATTTTTTTTTCTTTACCAGTACTGATCATAGACTGATTTTCATTGTCGTTCCATCAAATTGTATGATAGTTCTATAATAGTCAACTAAATAGACTTACTCTTGTTAATTCGACAAGTTACATGAACAATCAAGAGGATCACAAGCTTAAAAATGAAGTAACATAACAATCAAAGTTTTGACAAATCTAAATACATTAATGGTGTACATGTGACCATGACTTGCAAAGTTTGAAACCTTTTTGATAAACCTTTGAAGGGGGCCTTCATCACCTCTTGTGTACAAATTGATGCTATACAAAAATTGAAGTCCAATTATGAGATGCTGCCTTTGAACAAACAAATTGTAGCATATTGTACAAAGAATGGCGGCTTTCATTATCACACACTATTTATTCTACAATGTCCAAGCAGAATTAGGGATTCCTTGCTTTTGAAACCACTCAGGCATATGGAACCTTTCGTAGAGCACAGGTCTCACATCTTTCTGCTGAGAGAGGTGCTTTAGGAGTGGAAGTAGGACATCCAGAAGCTGGTCACCAAGTAAAATGATAAAATAAGTGGAGAGAAGATGATGGAATTAAAATGATATCAAATCCAAATCTTGGTACCTGTGTGTCATGTGGTTGCCCAGCAGTAAATGGAATGCATGGAATTCCATTCAGTGGCTGCAACAAGAAACTGAATGGATTGTTGTCAACAAGAACAACTCGGCATGGATTCTTTGATAGGCAGGAGAGATCCTTCACATGCTCCCTATACTCCCTGTAATTTTGCAGAATCAAAGGTTTTACCAAACTCAACCAAATTTACTTTGAGCTCAATGGACCTTTTGAACCTTCATTCTTCCAACCTTATAGCACTATTCACCCTAAAACCTCACACTTCACCAAAAGCTTGGATTTAATGAAAATAATGAAAATGAAACTTAAGTAGGACGAAGACAAAGGTGTTGAAGTGAGACATTGATACGATTTTTCAAAAGCAGCAAAAAGACAGGTATACCAAATAAAAATTCACATTAAGGTTCCCCGGTTATTGACTATGAATTACAAAAGGGAGGCTGGAGGAGGTGGAAGGGAGAGAGGACCAGAAAGGAAGGAAGCAGTACTTACGTGCTAATTGTTGAAGGCCGATAAAGTCGAAGACTAAATCGATTTTCCTTATCTATTCTGTCAACAAGCGGTCTAGCATAACCTGTGAGAATTCATAAAGATACCATTCATAAAAGAGCAAAGGGGAAAAATACAAGTGGGAAGGAAGTCTATAAATTTTAAGTAATAACCAACCTTCAAGACCAGCAGTAAACAGTACAAGATTAGCAAATTCACCAACTTCTTTTAAGAATTCTTCCAATCCCGGACGCTCAAAAACTGTAACGTAATTGACCTTAGGTTTTCCTTCACATTCCTTCAAATCTCAATATATAGATGTCAAGATATTTTCATATGAATCACTGTTATATAATCAACTAGATACAAAATGATTACTATGCAAAGCACCTTGTCTGAAGATATGCATTCGAGTTCGAACCATTTCAACCCAGCTTCTGTTGCTTGATTACGAACAACAGCTGGCAAACTGGTTGTCTCATATGCACATACTAGAGTTTCGTCCAAGTCAAGAACTACCTGCAGGTGAATTTGTCAGTTGCCATATCTATAGAAGCAGGTAGCAGCCTTTTTTAAAAAAAAAAAAAAATCAAAACAAAGATGATAGAAAATCTATGTTACCGCTCTCTTTTGCTCAATTGCAGTGCTTTACCTAAACTAATTGAGGTTGGCATATTTTGCCCTCGTGTTCTTAAACTTTCTTAAAAAAACTTGGACATCCGAAGTTTAAAACTGTCAAAACATTGTACACCTACACCTAATTTATGAACTTACCATAAATTCCCAAAATTTGAAAATTAATCCCAATTCCCATGTCAACAAAGTACAACCAGAAGTCAAAAGTCAACAACAAAAAAGAAAATTCTATCATTCATATTTGATTATCAGTTCACTTAGGAGAAAAGCTCCATCACATTATTACATCTAAAGATCTCTACGAAAAAGAAACCAGAGCTAAAGCATAGATGGGAAGCAAACTAAATGCACACGGCAGAGAATCAAGGTAGCAGACAGGAAACGGTAAAAAAATACCACAGATATTGATATGCTAAGATTTCCTTGAAGCAAGATAATGAGTTGGGGGCATTCTTTGATCATTCCATAGGGGAAATTTACAACACACCCACAAGATCAAACCAAACACAAAGTACTACTAACATCTAATTTATGCCCAAATCAAGTGGCTCTTCTTGTCCTCAATATATCCCAAGCACAACACTAAAATTTGGACCTTAAAACAAAAGGGTTTGGGTTTGGGTTTATTAAGCTCCCTGCATATGAACACAATGAACTCAGAACTTAACTCTAATCCAAATATAAAACGATTCTTCTAAGTAATATATAAAGCAACGCCTTTTGTCTTTATATACCCAGAAAGCAATCAATTATCTTACCCAATTTGCACCTAAGAACCATGCAAAAAGACTTGCCTAAAATCTCCTAGGAAGCTAAAATCCTTTGCTATTAATATAACAACTAAATCCTGTCCGCTTAAAAGAAATGCTTTTAACCGTTTATTTCTACACAATTTAAATCCAATCATCCAATTGAATAAGAGAAGTAAACATAGAAGAAGTAAATGAAAAATAACAAACCAAAAAAACACTCGAAAAGCCAGATCAAATTCAAACTTGGAAAAAAAAAAAAAAGGAACTTTTTCCCAACAAAAAAAAAGAAGAGATGTGACGAGGCCGTACCGTGAGCTTCTCGGACCGGTCGTCGGAATCGAAGTCTGGGGGGGCGGCGGTGGGGATTTCGACGGCGGAGGTGGGCGGAGAGTCGTCGTCCGGGAGCTCAACGACCGGCAAGGGCTTGAAAGAAGGAGAAGAAGAAGAGGAGGAAGCCGAAGAGAGCATGGGGTGGTGACCAAGAGCTCTGAGGATCTGATAGAAGATCTGGAAGAAGAAGGCAAACCAGTTGAGGAGTGTCCGCCATACCTGCAGAGACCTCGGCGAGTACACCTCGGCCTGAGTCAACTCGGTCATGGGCATAGCGAAAGAGTGTCTCTCTCTCTCTCTCTCTCTCTCGCTCCAAGAGAAGGCGAGAGAAGTATTATTGGGATTTTACCGTTGTCTGCAGCCTTGGATATGTTCGTTAATTGCTTCTGTAGCTTCGTCTCTCTGACTTTCTCGGAGATGTAGTCATGGTTCTCCTCGAGAACGATAGACGCAAGGCCACGCGCTGTTGAGGAGAGCGGGACATATCGCCCAGAAATATTTAATTTCATTTTTGTTGAGATATTTGCTTGAATTACCATTTCCCAGTATTATTTTAAGGACAAAAATGGATTGGTGCGTCTGAGCATTCTAAATTTTAAAGAGAAATGTTAATTTAATAAACTAAATTTTTTTATTGTTCTTACAATATTCTATTTCTTGTTTTCAAGTTATAATTTTGAATTAAGATCTTTTATAACTCTTAATGTATTTTATTAGTGAAAATGTGCAATGCTACTATCTACATACTACACTTCTATTTCAATCTCATTTAATTAGTTTTTTTTTTTTTTAAGGGAATTCTTTCATCTTCATTCTATAATAAGAGATTCAGAGCATAAAGCTGTTACAGAAAAAAAAAACATAACTAAAAACTATGAAAAGTACAAAATCGTAAATACACTAAAAATTTAACAATAAAAAAGTATCTACCTCCTCTGATCCAACCCGTGTGCACACTTCATATAAGGGATAGATATATTCTGAGCAGACTAGATCTGAATACATGGATAAGTCTTATTTATAAAGAAACAAGCTTTATTGACCCAGTCGTGAGATAAATCCCTCACACTGAAACTATCACTCATCATCTCAAAGGTTAGGATAACACAACAAAGAAAACCAGCATCAATGGCAAGATCGAGCAAGAAAGTGGCAGAGGAAAACGAGCACGTGAGGCTCATGCACAAAGCGCGTGAGATCCACAAGATTCACACTCCGGCGCACACAAACCACATCTGACGCGTGCCAAAAAGAAGAGAGAAAAAGTCTAGTGTCTACAGGGCATAGTGACACTGGGGATAAGTGGGTAGTGGCACGTACGGGCTTAGGCCAGCGGCAAAAGAGTAGATCGGCAACACAAGGAGCCGATCTAAGTTTCCCAACAAAATATCAATGAAACTCAAGTGCGAGGAGAAGCCAAAAGACGAGGTAGAAGGGACGGCTACTACTGTTGCTGAATCTGGATGTTGCTGCTAAGTTCCAAAATCAAACCACAGCAAAGAAAATGAAAGAAAGAACAAAAAAAGGGGGAAGAGAGAGGGATGGAAATCCCTCCCTCTTCAGGGTTTCACCGGAGAGGGACTAGAGAGAGGCTATGGTTTTTCCCCATTTAATTAGGTTGATGTTAGCTATTATTAAAAAAAAAAAATTTTAAAAAGAGAGGCTGATGTGCACTACCACATCAGTCTAGTGTGATAGAATTGAATTATGGTGTAGTATTTAGCATTTTTCATTCTATTATATGAACTCTTTTTTTTCTTTTTCTTTTTTTTAATTGGAATATATGAACTCATGAGAAGTGCACGTTTAGAATCATAACTTGATATATTGATTTTATTAGGTACTAAATTCATTTGTCTTCATATATTATGATTTCATGAAAACAATGTGCAATATATGCTTGTAATATTAATAATTATTATTTTTATATGGAATATATTGTGTTATCTTTTATAGTTTCAATATAAAACTCCATTTTATGAGTCTTTTTAGTGTTAAGATACTCCCTTTCCCTTTGATTCGTATGAATAGATTTTTAGTTCTCAAGGTAACTTGTATGAATTTTATTAATTTTTAAATAATAGAAAACTCCCCAATAATCTTGATTATGAAATATTTTAAATTACAATTCAGATATTAGTTCGATTAAAATTTCAAACATTCAATAAACTTGGACAAAATTTTCATTTAAATTAGGTTAAATAAAATTAAATAATATATAATAACATCAAATTTTAATTATATAATAATTGATTTTCATTTTACGTGCTCCTTTTTGTGTAGTTGAATATTATTATTAAAATATGTGAAAGCTGGCGTAGGACTAGGAAGATGGACGGGGTCGGGGCTGCGGAATGATTGAGGAAGAGTTGCACGCGCTACAGGGAAGCGTGGGGTTGCAAAGATTTTAGGGACAAAAGGAGGAAAGCGAAAAGAAGATGGAGGCTTTGGATTTAGAATCCGCCAATCAGAAGAGACAATCTTTCCCTCTTTAAGACTTTGTCCTTGGTAATTATTAGTGATGATTCATAGGAGGGAGATGATATGCTACACTCGAGCGTACCCAATACCATGCACTTATTATATATAAAA